>NC_079224.1:7399147-7581748 GCF_029633865.1 Lampris incognitus | reverse complement strand
TTTTTGTGGTTTGGATGTGTTTTTGTCTTTGTGTTGCACTGCTGAGGGCTGGCGGAAACGATATTTCATTCCATTTCATGTACGCAAGTGCATGAAATGAAATGACAATACATGTTCCTGATTCCTGACTGTCCATGACTTCTCTGCTGTGCTCGCTGCCGGGTAGCTTGTGCTCGCCGGGTAGCTTGTGCTCGCCGGGTAGCTTGTGCTCGCCAGGTAGCTTGTGCTCGCCGGGTAGCTTGTGCTCGCTGCCGGGTAGCTTGTTGCTCGCCAGGTAGCTTGTGCTCGCCGGATAGCTTGCGCTCGCCGGTAGCTTGTGCTCGCCGGGTAGCTTGTGCTCGCCGGGTAGCTTGTGGGTGGTTACTACCACCTACAAGAAAGTACAGGCTGCTCATTCATGCAAGCTGAACCAGGAAGTAGATCAGCAGTGATCCCCCATTACATTGTACATTTCAGGTAATAATTCTAACTTGCACTTCCATTCTCATTTCCAGACACCTGCTCTACGTAATGGAGGACGGCAGGGGTCCCAGTAACAAGCCCCCCAGAATGAAGCCGGGGAGTAAAATGACATCGTGACCACCATGCAAGTTGGCAAAAACTACAAAAATAACACCCGAGGTTAAAAAGAAACGGAACTGTTCTCCAAAGTCACCCAGAAATGTTGTATCCCCTCATTTAATAATCATTTATTCAGTCAGTCAATCAATCAATCAGACTATTTGTGTAGCACTTTTCATACAGACAAATGTAACACAAAGTGCCTCACACAATGAAACAATAAAATCTATACCCCACTCACAAAAAAAGTACACATTTTATAAAATGTATTAATCAAATTTATTAATTAAATTAAATTTATTTATCAAGAACTGTAAGAACAATGTTGATTTTTGATTATCGGGATTGAGGATAACTCAGCTAGCTGAAATATCTTACTGCACTAGCAGAACGTTTGGCTTGTTTTGAGGATGTTCTCATTTGAATATGTTAAAAGCCGTCTCAGTTTTAACAAGACATTTGTACGGTGTGACGACGACACACCAACGATGAAATCATCCATATTCTACCAAGGAACAATTAATTAATAATTATTTATTCAATAATAATTATTAATAATATTAGTTATTATGAATATCAATTATGTATTATTAGATAATAATTGAACTATTCCTTGTTCAATTAATAATTAATTAATGACTAATTGGTCTTTCAGTAATTAGGTTGCATGGGGTCCACTTCCTTAGGAAAAGGCTCGAGTGAAATGAAAAATGAAACGTTGTGAGTGAGCGTCTACCCGTCGGTGTGCTGCAGCGTTCCACTGATGGAGGTGGAGCGTGCGTTGCTCAGCGGCCTGTGGCAGCCGTGGGAGGTGAGCGGCACGCCGTCGTCCGGCAGCCCCATGTGACCGACCACGTCCGAGTAGCCACGGCACTCTGTGTGACACACAGAAATAACAACATGGACAACAAACACACAACACGGACCAGGACGGCAAACTCTGCACCGCCACAAGGGGAGGACAGTTTGTGTTTTTAAAATTCCACTTCAAAAAAAGCCAAAATGAAACACGAAGCACAGAGGGCACAGGGGCGGGGGGCGACGAAACGATGGAGCCACGCGAAGGTAAAATTAAGGGTCATGATTTTAGAGATGAAACAACATGACGTGGATGGATGGATGGATGGATGGATGGATGGAGGGATGATCGGGGTAAAAACAAACAAGACTATGTGCAGCTCTGCTCCGGGGGTGCAGTTGTTCCCAGTTCTGAATCAGCAAACGCCGGAGTTTCGAAAACATGAGATTAAAATTCCCACGTCAATGCCTCGACCTCAGTCATCGATCTGCATGAGAACAAATTACCCCGGCCAGAGACCAGCGGGTCCACAAATCATACTTCAGCTGCAACTGCAAATTAAAAGCCCTCCGATTATCTGAGAGCTTTTGTTGCATCAATCACAGTGTGGAGCCAGTGACAGACAGCGGCCTCTAATTTGAAAGCCTGTGTTCCCTGCAGAGCTCCAGCATGGATCCCTCAGCGGGATCCTGAGGTGCAAAGCTGAGAAGAGCTGCTGGGTTCCCTTTTCTGCCCTCTCTCTCTCTCTCTCTCTCTCTCTCTCTCTCTCTCTCTCTCTCCTTCTCTCTCTCTCTCTCCTTCTCTCTCTCTCTCCTTCTCTCTCTCTCTCCTTCTCTCTCTCTCTCTCTCTCTCTCTCTCTCTCTCTCTCTCTCCTCTCTCTCTCTCCCTCTCTCTCTCCTTCTCTCTCTCTCCTCTCTCTCTCTCCCTCTCTCTCTCTCCCTCTCTCCTCTCTCTCCCTCTCCTTCTCTCTCTCTCTCTCTCTCTCTCTCTCTCTCTCTCTCTCTCTCTCTCTCCTTCTCTCTCTCTCTCTCTCTCTCTCTCTCTCTCTCTCTCTCTCTCCTTCTCCTCTCTCTTCTCTCTCTCTCTCTCTCTCTCTCCTCTCTCTCTCTCCTTCTCTCTCTCTCTCTCCTCTCTCTCTCTCCCTTCTCTCTCTCCTTCTCTCTCTCTCTCTCTCTCTCTCCTTCTCTCTCTCTCTCCTTCTCTCTCTCTCTCCTCCTTCTCTCTCTCTCTCTCCTCTCTCTCTCTCCTTCTCTCTCTCTCTCCTTCTCTCTCTCTCTCCCCTTCTCTCTCTCTCTCTCCTTCTCTCTCTCTCTCCCCTTCTCTCTCTCTCCTTCTCTCTCTCTCCTTGGCATACAAAGAAACACTGACACTTTCAGCAGAGAAGAAAAGTGTTTTTGTACCCCGTTCTCTGACCCGCGGTAGGGCCCCTCTCTCTTTTTGTCTCTCTCTCTGTCTCTCTCTCTCTTTCTGTCTCTCTCTGTCTGTCTGTCTCTCTCTGTCTCTGTATGTCTATTTCTCTCTCTCCCTCTCTCTTAGTCTCTCTCTCTCTGTCTGTCTCTCTCTGTCTCTCTTACGCTCTCTGTCTGTGTATGTCTATTTCTCTCTCTCCCTCTCTTAGTCTCTCTCTCTCTGTCTCTCTCTCTCTGTCTGTCTCTCTCTTACTCTCTCTGTATGTCTATTTCTCTCTCAGTCTCTCTCGCTGTCTCTCTCTGTCTCTCTCTGTCTGTCTCTCTCTCTCAGTCTCTCTCCCTCTGTCTCTCTCTTAGTCTCTCTGTCTGTCTCTCTCTTAGTCTCTCCCTCTCTCTCTCTCTTAGTCTCTCTGTCTGTCTCTCTCTTACTCTCTCTTACTCTCTCTCTGTCTGTCTCTCCCCCCCCCTCTCTCTCTTGGTCTCTCTGTCTCTCTCTTAGTCTCTCCCCTCTCTCTCTCTCTCTCTCTCTCTCTCTCTCTTAGTCTCTCTGCCTGTCTCTCTTACTCTCTCTGTCTCTGTATGTCTATTTCTCTCTCCCTCTCTCTCTGTCTCTCTCTCTCTTAGTCTCTCTGTCTGTCTCTCTCTGTCTGTCTCTCTCTCTTAGTCTCTCTCTCTCTCTGTCTGTCTCTCTTAGTCTCTCTCTCTCTGTCTGTCTCTTACTCTCTCTGTCTCTGTATGTCTATTTCTCTCTCTCCCTCTCTCTCCGTCTCTCTCTTAGTCTCTCTCTCTCTGTCTGTCTCTCTCTGTCTCTCTCTCGCTCAGTCTGTCTGTCTCTCTCTTAGTTTCTGACTGTCTCTCTCTCTCTCTCTCTTAGTCTCTGTCTCTCTCAGTTTCTGACTGTCTCTCTCTCACATCTCTCTCACTCTCTCTTAGTGTCTCTCGCTCTCTCTCTCTCAGTCTCTGTCTCTCCCTCCCCCCCCTCACCATACAGAGACACTTTCAGCGGGGAAGAAAAGAGTTTTTGTGCCCCGTTCTCTGACCCGCGGTAGCCATGGAGATGTGGCAGTTGCTGGAGCTCGGTGCTTCTTGCCGGGGTGTCCCGGGGGCAGCGGGCACAGCAGGGGCACAGATCCATCCGCCCCGCAGGTTGTTGCCGCTAACGCATCCCTCAGACGGACATCGCTATGGAAACCGGCCAATGACGGGGTCGGGGGGATGGACTACTACGGTGGACCAGAAAGGTCAAGTCTATAACGTAGTTGCCCACAACCTCTGACACGGGCAACGGGGCGCGCCTGCGACGAGCCTCCGTCAGCACGGCGAGTGTGGGTCTGAGCTCCGAGCCAGCTGGGCTATTTTCCCGAGACAGGTTTTTGATGAAGACGCTGGTAAACAGTAAAGTCCGGCTGACGACACCGTCACCACAGCTCTCTCAATCTCTGACAACAACCTTATAACCGGGCTGGTGAAAGGCTACGGAGGAGCCGTGAGAAGAAATACTGTGAGCCCGAGGACATCACCATAGTGTCTAAAAAGATCTCCTTTCAGGAGACAAACCACACAGACATTCTCCAAAAAAAAACCCCAAAACCTCAGCAGGGGAAGTGGGGAGGGAGGCAGGTCAGGAATCTCCCTGCGCAGACGTTCACGACACCTCATTGTTCCTGCAGCGCCCACAAAACCACTGACATGACGCCGACCGCCGAGTTACCTTTGAACTTCTTACGGCATCCGTCAGAACAAGGTGATCTCAGATAACACCCCGACTCCTCACCCACGGCGAGAAAAAGAGGATCGGGCAAACCCTGACATGCTGCACCAGGAACCCAGCAGGCACCGGGCCTGTCCAGGGTGTCTCCCCCCGCCTGCCGCCAAAACCGCCGGGATAGGCTCCAGCATTCCACGACCCCGATTGGATAATGGATGGATGGATGGATTCCCCCCCCCCCCCAATTGTATCCAGCAAATTAGCCCACTCTTCCGAGCCGTCCCGGTCGCTGCTCCGCCCTCCTCTGGCGAGCCGGGGGGGGGGGGCTGCAGACTACCACATGCCTCTTCCGAGTCACCAGCCGCTTCTTTCACCTGACAGTGAGGAGTTTCACCAGGGGGACGTAGCGCGTGGGAGGATCACGCTACCCCCCCCTCCTGAACAGGCCCCCGACCGACCGACCAGAGGAGGCGCTAGTGAAGTGACTGGGACACGGGTCAATTGTGTCTGTAGAGACGCCCGCCGAAGCCGGCGGTAACACAAGAGATTCGATCCGATGACCCCCCGTGCTGGTAGGCGACGGAACAGACCGCCACGCCACCCGGACGCCCTTCTCATTTTTATTTGTCAGCCATTCCCTGTAATTCGTCGCGGAGGAGCCGGACTGGGGGAAGAATGGAGGGAAATCGGAAGAGTGTTTACAGAAAGAAATCAAGACTTCATTTACGCCATCTCCATTTTCCGTCTCGGGGGGGGGGGGGGATTGTTCATTGTTCGGCTCTCTACAATAAAACACCACAAATCTTAGCGGCCCGAGTCAAAGGTCAACTGACCCATATTTTTAGTTCACAATGGGCTGACATTTCTGCACGTTCAACGCCCCCCCCCCCCTCTACGGGAAGTCGCCCTATCTCTCGCCGCTGCCCTGTTACGAGACCCCCGCGTGACGGTCACGTTTCCTGCAATTACTCAATTACCGCTATCACGGCTCTGCACGCCCCGCCTTCCGAGTGGCCCGCTCTTACCGGATGAGAGGGTGTAGAGGGTGTAGAGGGTGTAGAGGGTGCGAGCGAAGACGTGGCCTACCGTGCTCCGCTCTGTAGCTGCAGTAGGGCTGCACGCCGGCACACGGCGTCGGCATGAACTGAGTGAATTCTGCAATGGTTTTCACTGGGAAAGAAGCAGAAGGGACGCCTGGTTCAGAGTCACATCCGCCTCGTGGCCGCCGCAAGAATAACCGACCCGTTTGGCGACAAGGAAGCAAGTCGCCGATGTCAACATGGATTTGTACCATAATAAAGTACATTTTTACACATCTGTACATATTGGTTGTTTTTACATAATACATATTTACACAATAATATTTTCATAATACATATGTATTTAATATTTTACATATTGTACACAATTGTATTTGTGCTATGTGTGTATTATGTATCTTCCATCCATCCATCCATCCATCCATCCATCCATCCATCCATCCTTCCATCCATCTATCCATCCATCCATCCATCCATCCATCCATCCATCCATCCATCCTTCCATCCATCTATCCATCCATCCATCCATCCATCCATCCATCCATCCATCCATCCATCCATCCATCCATTATCCAAGCCGCTTATCCGAAGTCGGGTCGCGGGGATGCTGGAGCCTATCCCAGCAGTCATTGGGCGGCAGGCAGGGCGACACCCTGGTCAGGCCGCCAGGCCATCACACACAGACACACACACACACACACACACACACACACACACACACCTAGGGACAATTGGGTCGGCCGAGTCACCTGACCTCCAGGTCTTTGGACTGTGGGAGGAAACCGGAGCCCCCGGAGGAAACCCACGCAGACACGGGGAGAACATGCAACCTCCACACAGAGGACGACCCCCAAGGTTGGACTACCCCGGGGCTCGAACCCAGGACCTTCTTGCTGTGAGGCGACCGTGCTTAACCACTGCACCACCGTGCCGCCATTTTTGTGTATTATATAACAAATATATATATGCACAGACACACACAAAAAAAACAGCGTTTACAGTATTAATTCAATTTAAAAGCCACTCACCGTAAGGCGTAGGGGGGGAGATGGGGAAGGCGGGGGTAGGGGGTGTCAGGTCACTCCCAGCCTCCACCCCGCTGTCCATGTCTTGGCCTTGAGCCCTGTAGTCAACACTGTCACTCCTGTACAACATGCCATGCTGCAACACACACACACACACACACACAGTTGTGGTTAAACCATGTGTGGCCACACACAGGAGCAAGAGAAGCAGGTTTGGCTGAACCAGCATGCAGGACTCCAGAATAATGCAGGTTCCAAAATAACATGCGCACAACAACTGACCACACTAAGGCCTTAGCTTACACAGGTGCACACATATAGGTACACACCCAAACAAACACACAACACACCTGCAGCACAACGGTGGCTTACCTGGGGCTGTGGCACACAGGGAGAATACGTCCGAGTGCTCCTGTACTCCTCTGACCCGCCCCACCCCGAGTGGGCAAAGCCCGGGTGGTCCGGGACGTCGCTCGCCTGGCGGCTCAGACTCCGCAGGCTGTCTCCACTCACCTCGCCCGGCTGGACAACTGGACGCACACACACACACACACACAGGAGAGAGAAAGGGGGATCGTTTGGTATGCACAACCCCAAGCGAAGCATGGTGAACTGATGGCTCACATGTCAGCGCTATTCGGGACAAAATGAATCCATAAGCTGATCGATATTGATCAGCAGTCGCTCCACGGCAACGGCCTCTAATGAAAACACTTGGTTTATGTGCGTAAATCCGGGCTGCTTCTACGGCTGCGTTCGGTACGTGGCGGGGGGCCGGGGTGGGGGATTATAATTGTTGTTGCTCGTTGACATTTTAATGTCGCCGGTTAATTAGCTCATTTTGCCAATTTTCCAATTACGCCGGGACGCGATGTTTGTTATTCCGGTGCAGCTGCATTTGACCCCGGAGCAGGTGCCTGCAGTGCTGATGATGCTTGCAGGGGACAGCTGAAGAATGCCGGGGTGGGGGTGGGGGGGTGTTGTGACAATATGTGGCTGCCCGGGAGAGTGTTGCCGCTTAGCACCGGGGTGTTAATTTGAGCCCTCCCAGAGAGCACAGCTCCCCCTGAGGAATGCTAATAATAAGGAGGTGTTAATGCCGGGGATCATTTGAAAGCACACATTGTTTAGGGGCAGAGATGGATGGCCAGACTGCCTGTGTGTGTGTGTGTGTGTGTACTTTGGTATGCAAATACCAGGCTGATATATACCCTTGTCCTCTTTTGAATTATATGCAACTGGTTGCACAGCGGTGCATGTGAATGTATCTGGGTGTGGGTCTGTGTCTCTGACCCTGATGCGGTGTGCATCCTTTGTAAGTTGGCGGGAGGTGATAAAAGTTCAAGTAGGAGTGATGAGGACTTGGTGAGAGGGCTGGATCTGAGTGGCTCTTTCATTATCATGCGACAGAGGAGTGACTTCCTCTTCCGGTGCGGGAAGACGGCGGCTCGAATTCACAATTGCAGCGGCCTCACCCAATACCGATGTGGGAAGAAGTTACGTTTGTGGCGGCCTCACCCTGTACTGTCCACGCAGTGTCATCGTCCATGTCTGCGTCTAAGCTTTGTGTTTTCGTTTGACGGCTGGGAGAGCCGACGCTGGATCGGCTGGGGGAGCTTGGTCTGCCGCGTCTGGTGGGCCCAGGGACCACGGCCCTGCTTGGAGCTGAACCCAGGGAGGAAACACCGAGGGCGGTCTGACAGGACGCGGAAGCGGGGCAGGCTAAGCTAAAGCTAGCCCATGCAGACCGGCAGTCCGACAGTCATCCTGGCGTTCATTCTCCTGGACAGTGAATTTTTTTTTTTTGATATGTGTTGTTGTAGTTTTTTTGTAGTTTGCATGTGTGTTCATATAGTTTGGTTGTGTTGTTGTCGTTGCGTTGCACTGCTGTGGGCTGGGGGAAACGGTATTTCGTTTCATTTCATGTGTGCAGATGCATGGAATGAAATGACGAATGAATGTTCCTGATTCCTGATCTCATCTTTCTCCAGGAGCACCGGTGTATTAGCTGCTGAACGACAGGGTGCGATACGACTGCTTTATGCAAGTAACGGGACACAGAGTCAGAGCAAAAGAAGTCCCACCCTGGTGTTTGGCCTCCACCGTGCATGCAGGCTTGCTGACTGCACACAATCTAAATGCTCTGTGCAGCCGCCCCCGCTACGTGACTGGCTGCCGTCAGTCCGCCGCGTCACATGACCGGTTGTATTGCTTTGTTGGATCGCGTCTCTGTTTTCCTTTTCGGTTCATTACTTTTGTTTACATCTCTGTTCCAGCCGTGCCACATTCGAAGAACAACACAAAGCCACAGCAAATATACAAGAATTTGTACGTGGCAACATTTTCAACTGCGGTCACATTTTCGAATCGTTTCTTTCCCGCAGTTAGGTATACTGATGACTTTATCCTGCATCTGCGGAGGAATCTTTGAAAGCCCACAGTAACACAAAGCCGCTCAAATGTTCAGTCTCAGAGGGCCAAGAGCAGAAACACCACATTAGCACTGGGGCACAAACCAGATAACACAACTGGTTATTACTTAACATAGAAATATGACAAAGGTGTGTAAGCTTCTTATCAGGGGTGTGTACTCGAGTCACACGACTCGGACCCGAGTACGACTCAAGTCACAGACTTGATGACTTGTGATTTGACGAAACTGAAAAAGACTTGCAACTCGACTTTGACTTTAACACCAATAGCTCACGACTTCACTTGGACTTGAGGCTTTTGACTTGAGAGACTCGATACCTTCTCCAAACCCAGAGACAAAAGCGTGCGGCCAATAAACTCTTTACTTCCATAATTACAGATCCACTTTGAATCAATCCATAGTAAATAAAAAGTATGAATGATTTGCATAAATTAGTATATTAAATTACTTTGTTGTTGAAATTTGGAAATGGCGTTATATTCGACGAAGAGTGCACAATGACTCGCTTAAGACTTGAAAAGGTTCGGGACTTGGAACTTGGGAGTTGTAAATCTTGACATGGCACTTGCCTGTTTTGACTTGACAACTGACTTGGGACTTGAGTGCCAAGACTTGAGACTTACTTGTGACTTGGAAAACAATGACTCGGTTCCACCTCTGCTTCTTATCATGGTGCTCATTAACAGGCGTTGATAAAAACAAGAAAGTCCTCTCACTCGCTCCTTAAACTATCGTAAGATACAACAAACTGCATCAAATGCGGTACGATAACATTCTCTGGAACCTTCTTGCAGTCATAAACTAAAATGTGGAAGGTAGAAATTAAACCCATGAAGTATAGTTTGGCAGCCCTGGTGCAGAACATTATTCATTTCTCTCTTGTTTCTCCGACCTCTTTTAGTTGCATGTTAGCCCCAAAACTCGGCTCCTTTGCCAGATTCTTACACAGCCCCTTAACCCTTTCCTCGCCCGCCGCACATGCAGAAGATGCTCAGAAGCATTCCTCTAACACTACAGGGGCCACCGATTTAAGTCTGGCTGAATCTGAGTAAAGGAAATCTAGAATCCAAGTAAGGACAAACCTAAACACACACAATGAAGTTTGTGTAATGTATTGTCATTGTATAACAGATACGTCTTGCGTAACAGATGGAAACTTTATCCAGAGAGCTGCTCCAGCCACTGTAAACACGTCTACGTTGGAAATTCTCAAAACCAATCCGTGCATCATCCATAATGCTTAAATAATTAACTCGACGTTCCAGTCTCATAAATCCCTTTTTTTGCTCTGTAACCTCAACAGCTTCCTCCCAAGGACAATGGCCAAGAGGAACCGGAGACATCATTCCTTTCCCTGAACAAACGTATCACATCTTCTGGAGAAAACAAACAAGACTCATGCAGGCGTGTTGGCGTTAGCGTTAGTTATCGCCCTCAGTGCTTGTTATTTTTGTTGTTTTGGGACGGCTCTTATGTGTAGTTGATATGCACTGACAGGTACGCCTTTGGAATCGGATGGAAAGCACAGCCTCGGGGCCTACTTGTTCCTCTCTTGGAAATTCCTCACCCCTCCCCATTTCATGCCCTTTGGCAAGCCCAGGTACACATCCAAGTGTGATTCACTACTACTGACAGTCAGACGACGCTTTCTCTCCCTCTCCAGGTGAAAACAAAATGGAGGACCGGAGTAAGATACCTCGGCAACCATCGAGGGACAACCACCGAGTCAACATTACCTAAGCTGATAACGTGTCCGACTTTGCCAAGTTTGTCTAAATAAAGCAATAACTCACATCTGTGGCATGGGAAAGAATAATAGCAATCAGGTATAACAAACGATAAGGCCATATCCTTAGCTATCTTAATGCCAAAATGGCTTGTAGAGGCAGCACACTGAAAAGAGAAAGTGGAATTTCCTAATCCTTACTAAGAGCAACTTCTGTGGGAGCTTATGGGCCGTTGCAAGAAAGACACATACAGTTACCGAGAGGCAGTGAACATTCTTCAAATTCTTGTGCATTAGCATTTAAAAATCATGGTCTGTGTCCATGAACAAGGTCTTGGCTTCAGTTTGCGGTGATCAGACTGGATATAACTTTTGGTGGATTTCCACAGATAAAAAGTCATGATTGCTTGTTTCATCAGCACCATGAATCAAGAAAACAACAAGACAATGGAAGGAAAACAATCAAAATTAGATTACGGCTGATTGCAGCACCCAAAACGCTTTTACAAACAAACATTCTTGTCCAATGGGCGTCCGGGTAGCGTAGCGGTCTATTCAGTTGCCCACCAACACGGGGATCACCGGTTCGAATCCCCGTGTTACCTCCGGCTTGGCTGGGCGTCCCTACAGACGCAATTGGCCGTGTATGCGTGTGGGAAGCCGGATGTGGGTGTGTGTCCTGGTCGCTGCACTAGCGCCTCCTCTGGTCGGTCGGGGCGCCTGTGGGGGAAATGGGGGGAATAGCGTGATCCTCCCACACGCGACGTCCCCCCTGGTGAAACTCCTCACTGTCAGGTGAAAAGAAGCGGCCGGCGACTCCACATGTATCAGAGGAGGCACGTGGTAGTCTGTGGCCCTCCCCGGATCGGCAGAGGGGGGTGGAGCAGCAACCGGGACGGCTCGGAAAAGTGGGGTAATTGGCCAGATACAATTGGGGAGAAAAACAGGGAACCCTCCCCCCCCCAAAAAAAAATCTTGTCCAATAATTAAAGATGCACATGCGAGAAAAGATTTTTGACAATTCAAAAAGAACAAATTTGAGTTGCTATATGTAATTTGGCCAAACATGTACAGGCAAATAAGGATTAAAATCAAATGAATCCCTTGGGAAAGATGAGTTGAAAAGGGGGAAAGTATGAAATCACATCCAAAACCCACCTCCAAAAACACGTTTCTCTTTATAAACCCCAAGTGCCCTCAGCATAAGTAAGCGTGCAGGAACCAGGAGAGGACTGTGCAGACGCTCGGTGTGCCAGCAGTACATCTGTGTTCCTCAGTGAACACACTGCATTGTTCAGCGGGGTCGATGCCGGCCGCTCTGGCCTCTCTTCATGCACCGCGCTGATCCCCTAGTCAGATAGCTGTACACAGACAAGTCTCGACGGCGCTCTTCTACTTCACATACACGCAGCAAACATTCGAGAACTTGGCAGCCGCGCTGCTCTTGCAACCCCACCAGCGCTTGCCAGGTGGGAGAGGGGGCAAAGGTGCGCTTTGTGAAGTTAACTCGAGCGGAAACCAGAGACGAGTCGGGGGGCGGGGGCAGTTTTGGTAAACACTTTTGATAAATTTTGTGACTTACTAATCCCACCCATGGCTGAAATTCTCTTTTTCCCCCCCTCTGGCTCAGGCCTGAGGGTAATTCAGTAGGTAGAGTAATGAACCCACGCTGAAGTTCAACTACTGATAAGGCACATCCACCTGCCTGGTCTCCACACCACCTCTGCAGATGTCTGGACTAGTTCTGCAGCCTCATCATCACTGCAGGGAAAGGTCATTGCATCGCACAAATGCACACACTGCACCTCCAAACCACATCACACCAACACCAACACCACCACCACCACACCCGCCACGGCCGGACCAGACTGTCTATCTTACCTGTCTGCTGTGTGATTTGCAGGGGGGCCACGTTGCCATCGTTGAGTCTGTGATTGACGCCGTTGGAGCATTTGGTGGCTGATCCATTCACAAGTGCCCCGTTGTTCCTTTTCACAGAGCCGGAGCGCTTTGAAACCGGCACAAATGTGGGGTCCAGGTCCATGATCAGCTGGTTGAGCTGGTCAATAGAGTTGTCTATGTCCACTGTCAGAGATTTGAACTCCTCATCTGTTTTGACGCTGTTGCTTTTGGTTGCCGTCGTCTGCTCGTTGTGAGCCGCTGCTCCTCTCACGGGTTCAGTCGTGTCCCGAGTCATGGGACCCGGCGGTTCGCTAGGAAGGCCCGGTTTGGGCGGGCTGCTCCCCGGCTTGTTCCCTGGGTACCTTTCCATGTCGCCGGTGTCCTCTGGCATGTAGGCAAACTGCTGGGCGGCCACCATCTGCTGCTGGCGAACCCAGGAGTGTGTGGAATAGCTTCCCTGTCTGTATACCTGTTGTTTAGCCATGGAAGAACTGCTGGGGGCACAGGAGGCCACAGAGTTGCTCCGGGCTCCTAGACAGCCCCTCCTAGCCTCATTATAGGCTCTCTCATACTCCTCGATAGTAGGCGGTGCAGGGTGGTGGAGGTGATGCTGGCTTTGGGGCTGCTGCTGCTCCTCTCCCCCGGGACTACCAAAGCCATCCGACAGCAGGGAATTCTGGCTGCTCTTGTGGCAGGAGGACGACAAGGTCCCCAGGCTGTCCACGCTGTGCAGGTCATGACCCGTCATGACCTCATCATCCAAGATGTCCGTTTCTCTTTCTCTGGGACGGGGGTCTCCGTTCATGTGGCCCCGGGCAGGCGATAGCCGCTGGACGCTCACCCTGAGACCTTGATCCCCCATCTCCTCCAGGGAGGAGTCCTCGAGACCAAAGCCGCTCAGGAGGCGCTTTAGATCGGCCTTCTCTTGCCGGCTGGGTCCCTGGCTGGGCCTTGTGGTGGTGGCGGCGGCGGTAGTGATGGGAGCGGGTTTATCCGCCCACAGAGAAGTGCTAGAGAGGCCGCTGTCGCTGCTGGCGGAGAGGGCGTGGTCACTGTGGTCGGGGCTGGAGGTGGCGGAGGTGGTGTGGGCCTCTCGGCCCAGCGTAGCCGTTCCTCCGCCGGGGCTTCTCTTGTTGGCCGCGACGCCTTTGTCCTGGGTTAGGCCCTGAGAACGTGGCACTGCAACGAGAACAAACGTAGCGCTTCATACAGTCAGCCGGTATGGGCACACATACACAAATACCACACACGGACACACACACAGACTAACACAGACTAACAGTGGGGGAACAGACAACGAAAGTCTACATGCATAAACATCGAACCTACACACGACTCCGTCACACAGACTCGAACACGGACCGACCTGTCTGAACACACAAGACGCAGACTCACACTTGGGCGGACAGATAAACGACGGACCTTTCAGGTTAGAAACGACGCGAGACGGGAGGAGGGAGGGTTAGGGGACGGACGACATTTACAGAGACGGCCAAGAACGAGCCGTTTCCTCTTTTCCACAGCCAGCGAAGTAACTGGCTGCTGCTCCCGCCTGTCTGCACCTTCCTGACTCAGACAGACAGACAGTCTTCCCGGTCTCCCGCCCGCCATCGAGTCGTCTCCTGACGGGTTTTTTTTCCCCCTGCTCATTCTGCAACACTTGAGTTAGTTTATAAATGTGCAAAGTGCAAGAAAAAAAAAAATTTTTTTTTCCTTAAACTGCCCAAACATTCCTATCAGTATTCCAACCCAAGCCCAAAACATTCCAGCCCTCTTGCCCTAACGGCCTGCGAGCCTCCTGGCACGGAGGTCGTATATGTAACATATGTGCAGGAGACAAAGGTGGTTCCTCACGCTCCGCTTATGTAAGCGGTGCCGAGAGCCGACCCTGGGGGGGGGGGGGGCTCCGGGTTTACAGAATCGGACCCTTCGCATTCCTCAACCTGCTGTGATTTAAGCCCCCTCCCCTACTCTCTCAGACCCCCCCCCACCCACCCACTAACCCCCGGCATACGTCCAAACCAATGCCTTAATCCTCTGAAGTAAAATAAAAGACGCGGAGGTCGGTGATTTACAAGCGGGGGAAAATCCATCACCGCCTCAAGGACCCCCCAAAACCCCCCCCCCCCCAAAAACAAAACAAGAAAACGACTCGAGAGAAAACCGAGTTCTGGTTTTGCCGGGCTTACGTCAGGTGAGAGGGGCTCCGACAACCGACTCCCGCAGCGTATCCGCAGCCGCTCCGGGGCGAAGAGGCGCTGCCGTTTCGGGTGTCACTCGCCGCATACCTCCACCCGAGGGAGCAGGGACGCGACTCCCACCTGCGCCTCGCCCTCGGTCCGAGCCCGCCGTTAAGGACTCGCCTTCCAGCCGAAGCGTGACCGGAGGACCCGGATACCAGACACGCACGATAAACCCCCCCCCCCCCCTCTGAACAACACGCGGCCGGCTGGTGGTGGCGCTCACGTCCAGCTCCGGCCGAGGCCTCAGGCGCCTGGCCTCCTCACGGGTCAAGCCGCCTGGGGGAGGTCCAGCGGATCCCTTCCACGGTACCACCGGCAGGACTCCTAACACTCCTGGAGACGGAGGTCTCCCCGCTTCTCTAGCCCTCTCCCTCCCCTTTCTCTCTCTCTCTCTCTCTCGCACTCATATCATGTCATCCTCCTGCTTTTCTCCTTTACTCTCCCCTCCCCCTCACTCACTCTTGCTCCCCTTCGCGGCCCCCCCCCCGCCCGTCTCCCCGAAGACAACAAACGCGCGCCAGTCGGCTCCTTACCTTTGCCTTCACTGCCAGGTAAGTGCACAGAGCCCACCGCAGTCTCCAGCAAGGTAAAGGTTGTGGAAGAGGAGGAGGAGGAGGAGGAGGAGGAGGAGGAGGAGGAGGGACGTGCAGGCACAGAAGAGGCGAGGGACTTTTTTAGCCGCTCAGGGTCAGATGAAGCCAAGGGTTTCCAGAACGAGTTGGGCCCCGCTTCCCCGCTCTCCCAAAACTGGGAAGGTGAGAGCGCTTGGACTCTGTGTGTGTGTGTGTGGGGGGGGGGGGAGGGGGGGGGTTGATTTTTCCAAATATGGGTGTAGGAATGTAAACAAGAGGGGCGGGGCTTCAAGTCAGGGGGGGGGGGCAGGCTCTGGAGTAAACTGTAATCTGACCTCAAGGGACAACCCCAGCAGGGAGAGCAAAAAAAAAAAAAGGAGGGAAAGAGAGCGAGGCCGGGCGGGGGCGGGGGGGGGGAGGGTGGAGGAGGGGGGGAGAGATCAGAGGAGGAACAGGAGGAAGAAAACAACATTCCTTAAACTCCAGACTTCTTTCACACTGTAAAAAGAGGCTTTTTAATTAGAGCGCGCCCGCCCGCCGTCTGCTCGCCGCTCTGGGGCCACGTTTACGAGGGTCGTTATGTGGCGTTTTGTTCTTTGTCTCTCACTTCTGCCCGTGATGAAACAGACGCGCCCTGCCCTCAGTTGCGGGGCGCAACCGTTGTTTCGACTGCGTTCGTGTATCGGGACGAGGCCGGCGCCGCCGGGAAACCCGGGACGGGTCAAGCGAGCGGGGTGGAACTGGGGCGGTGCCGTGCCGCTGGGCGGGACCGCGGCCTGCGAATTCACCAGCCCGCCACGTTTTCCACCGGGGCAGATCCGCATGCGCTTCTTCGCTCAAGAAAACAAATTATTTTTTCCTGCGACGCCTAATATATTTAGTGAGACGCCGCCATGGCAACGGTGACCATAAAAAAGGCCTAAGTGTGGACATGTTCCGCACGCTCGTCCGCTCCGGGGCTCCAGAAAGAGGGTGATAAAGTAATAAACTGGCGGGAAGGGCGTCCGGGTGGCGCGGCGGTCTATTCCGTCGCCCGCCAACACGGGGATCGCCGGTTCGAGTCCCCGTGTTGCCTCCAGCTTGGCTGGGGTGCTGGATGTGGGTATGTGTCCTGGTCCCTGCACTAGCGCCTCCTCTGGTCAGTTGGGCACCTTTTCGGTGGGGGGGGGGGGAACTGGGGGGAGGGGGATAGCGTGATCCTTCCACGCGCTACGCCCCCCCTGGTGAAACGCCTCACTGTCAGGTGACAAGAAGCGGCTGGCGACTCCACATGTATGGGAGGAGGCACCAGGTAGTCTGCAGCCCTCCCTGGATCGGCGGGGTGGCTCAGAAGAGTGGGGTAGTTGGCCAGGTGCAATTGGGGAGGAAGAAAAGGGGGGATTTTTTTTAAAAATCGGCCGGAATTATAACAAATCATGGAAGAATGTGACCTGTGAACGATTTTGAAAACATTGATCCCAGTCTTTACATCCACCCACCCATCCACCCATCCATCTATCCGGCGACACATCACGGCCGAGCTCACGTAACCGACACATAATGAGCCAGAACACCGTTCGGGGTCTCATAGACATTCTTTCATTGGCTGCTGGTGGCAAAAAATCAAAACAGGGGATTTTAATCATCCGCAGGGCAGATAGCAACCTTGGTGTATTTGTGCGTCAATCAACCAGCCTACCAGAAACCCAGCAGGTAGTGTAACAATCTGCACACACTCAGGCCGACTTTAACATGACCCGGCACCGTCTGGTACCGGCACCGCCGACGTTTGGGATCAGGGGGCCGCATGGCAATGCTGAGGGAGTGAATTATGGTCGAGAACACTATGTAGGCCACCTTGACGGGCCTGCTGGCAGAGACCATGTTTGTTAAGAGGTGAAACCGACGCTCCGGTGCCTTGCAACAACAGTACTAGATGTACTACGACGATAGGCGGAGTTGTTTTGCTAACGTTTGGCAACAAAAGACAGGAATTTTTGAGCGGGCCACAACATCTGGGCTGCTCCAAGACCCCAAAAAAGGCAGACAACTAGTGCAGTTGTTTTATTTTGGGGGGTTGGGACTTTCCCCCCCAACTGTAGCCGGCCAATTACCCCACTCTTCCTGAGCCGTCCCAGTCGCTGCTCCACCCCCTCTGCCGATCCCGGGAGGGCTGCAGACTACCACATGCCTCCTCCCATACACGTGGAGTCGCCAGCCGCTTCTTGTCACCTGACAGTGAGGGGTTTCGCCAGGGGGACGTAGCGCGTCAGAGGATCACGCTATGCCCCCCAGTTCCCCCAGTTTCCCACCCGCAGACACGGCCAATTGTGTCTGTAGTGACGCCTGACCGAGCCGGAGGTACAAGGGGATTCGATCCAGTGATCCTCATGTGGGTAGGCAACGGACTAGACCGCCACGCCACCCGGACGCCCTCCCGTCCAGTTCTGGGAGCAAGTGACTGCAGTGGTGCAACGTGGTTGTCAGCCTTCCATAACCACACTGTGCGTCAACTTTACCGTTATAAGCAGTAAAATGAGGACCGGCGGCCTGTTGGCCAGTGCTACGCCAGACCCGGCAGTCCGGGGAAAGGCGGCCCGCAAAGGCAGGCGTTCACATTGTCTGTAGGGTCGCTACGCCCGGGCTCGTGCACAGTCATCCGGCCTCATCGCAGACGGGGGTTTGCACAGTGAACAACGCCCCACCTGGAAACAATAAAGGGCTGCTGAAAAGGAGCACGGGGGGACACGTGTCGTGCATCCAGAGCGAGAGCGCTGAGCAGGGAAGATATCCCCGAAGCCCGGAGCAGGACCTGCTGAGTCCGCTCACGACCTCGAGCGGCCCCCATACACAACGCCACCGAACCGAGGGCTTTGCGATATCTATTAACGGCGCTACACATGGTTATTCCGACACTTGGCGAAACGGCTCGCGGACTCAAAAGTCCGGAAACACCCCTCACCGGCGCGTGGGCAGGTAGACTTTCCACCCCCCCCCGAGCAACCGTGCCTCGGTCCAGCGAACCCGACCTTGAACTCGGCCCGGCGAAACCCAAGAGGGACAACGCCGCTCTGTTTGACTCCCCAGTGAACTCAATCGCCTCTTTCATACCCCAGAAAACTCCCATTTACAGCCTACAATTTGCCAAACGACCGGCTTCTGCGGTCTTCCCGTCGGCGGTGGGAGGAGCTTCTGCAACGCCCCCTCATCGACGCGGAGCGTTTGGCGATGCCCGGCTCGCGCAGTTACCCCACCCGTCCTGCCCCACGCGCCTTACTCCTTCCTGTTTCTCAGCTCCTCTTATAAGACCCGTGAGTCACGAGCGCAACGGCAATCGCCACCTCCCCCACCGCTCTGCCCTGCCTTCCACGTGCCCTTCCGTGGCGAGGCCTTCCGTGGCGAGGCATTCCTCCGCCATCGGGCGGGTGTGTTTGACATGGCTGCGCTGTGACTCACCGGAGGCACGGCGAGCTGCTCCCTGTGCACAGCGAGCTTCTGAATGAACTGTCAATGAGCAAGAGTGAAAAGGCTCGATGGTGTAATGCCACTTGGAACCTGGCCTCCGTTCAGCAATGGCAACAACAACAACAAACCGAGCCCCCCCCCCCCCAGACCCACTCAAGCAGAAGAGACGCACACAAACAGCACACTGAGTCAATAATAAGAATAATAATAACGTGTAGTGGGGCAGCCTGGAAGTGCCGCTGCAGCCGGAACACGAACCCAGGTCACCATGGGCGACTACATTAACCAGTCAACTAAAGGGTCCGACCCATTAGCCAACGGGCTAATGAGTCTAGTCACCCCCTCCCCCCGTGCTTCAGCGTACCAGCTCCCTCACGCCTCTGGGCGCACGCGCTTCCGATGGCCTCACGGTCTCACCATCCCACTTCGGACACCAAGGCAGCGAATTCTGGGGGCAGCCGGGGAGCAAACCCGGGGTTTGACAACAGCCAACAAAGAAATGTGAAACAAGTTGTCAACTTTGTTTCAGTCAGTAGCTACTAATATTCATCTTATGCTGCAAACATCTCACGAAGAAACTGTAAAATAACCCAGACACGCCCTGCGAGACCTCGACCATCAACCAGTCAATCAACTGATCAATCAATCAATCAACCACTGAGGCAAATTTGTGATATTGGGCTATACCAATAAAACTGACTTAACAATGCAAGTCTGTGTTTTTACATCACGAACCACTCAGCCAGGTTCATCAATAGGCAGTAAGCCGCCGATCAATAATGATCAATAATCATTAATAAGCACAGAGCCACTGATCAAAACACAGGAGGGGGAATGAACGGGTTTCAACAGTACAAAAAAAAAAAAAAAACACAGCCTTTCCCAAGAGCCAATCTAAATGCAACCTTTAATTCACACTTGGGGATAAACACACGGTTGGCTTGGGGATTTGCAGAGCCGCCACTGAAGAAAATGAGGTTTTCTGTTCCCAGCCGCACACAAGCAGGAAGGAAGGAAGCTGTTTTTAGATCCCCTCCTCCTTCCGCCTCAACCCTGACGGACGGCTCCCCAGAGGACACACTGCTAAGTACATACTGGTAAAAGTACATACTGGTAAGTACATACTGGTAAGTACGTACATACTGGTAAGTAAGTACATATTGGTTAGTAAGTACATACTGGTAAGTACATACTTGTAAGTAAGTATATACTGGTAAGTACATACTGGTAAGTAAGTATATACTGGTAAGTACGTACATACTGGTAAGTAAGTACATATTGGTTAGTAAGTACATACTGGTAAGTACATACTGGTAAGTAAGTATATACTGGTAAGTACGTACATACTGGTAAGTAAGTACATATTGGTTAGTAAGTACATACTGGTAAGTACATACTTGTAAGTAAGTACATACTGGTAAGTAAGTACATACTGGTAAGTACATACTTGTAAGTACATACTGGTAAAAGTACATACTGGTAAGTAAGTATATACTGGTAAGTAAGTACATACTGGTAAGTACATACTGGTAAGTAAGTACATACTGGTAAGTAAGTACATACTGGTAAGTACATACTGGTAAGTAAGTACATACTGGTAAGTAAGTACATACTGGTCAGTGCATACTGGTAAGTACATACTTGTAAGTAAGTATATATTGGTAAGTAGCTACTGGTAAGTACATACTGGTCAGTGCATACTGGTAAGTACATACTTGTAAGTAAGTACATACTGGTAAGTAGCTACTGGTAAGTCCATACTGGTCAGTAGATACTGGTAAGTCCATACTGGTCAGTAGATACTGGTAAGTCCATACTGGTCAGTAGATAATGGTAAGTAAATACTGGTCAGTAGACACTGGTAAGTACACACTGGTCAGTAGCTACTGGTAAGTCCATACTGGTCAGTAGATACTGGTAAGTACACACTGGTCAGTAGATACTGGTAAGTCCATACTGGTCAGTAGATACTGGTAAGTACACACTGGTCAGTAGATACTGGTAAGTCCATACTGGTCAGTAGATACTGGTAAGTACACACGGGTCAGTAGATACTGGTAAGTACACACTGGTCAGTAAATACTGGTAAGTCCACACTGGTCAGTAGATACTGGTAAGTACATACTGGTCAGTGCATACTGGTAAGTACATACTTGTAAGTAAGTATATATTGGTAAGTAGCTACTGGTAAGTACATACTGGTCAGTGCATACTGGTAAGTACATACTTGTAAGTAAGTACATACTGGTAAGTAGCTACTGGTAAGTCCATACTGGTCAGTAGATACTGGTAAGTCCATACTGGTCAGTAGATACTGGTAAGTCCATACTGGTCAGTAGATAATGGTAAGTAAATACTGGTCAGTAGACACTGGTAAGTACACACTGGTCAGTAGCTACTGGTAAGTCCATACTGGTCAGTAGATACTGGTAAGTACACACTGGTCAGTAGATACTGGTAAGTCCATACTGGTCAGTAGATACTGGTAAGTACACACTGGTCAGTAGATACTGGTAAGTCCATACTGGTCAGTAGATACTGGTAAGTACACACGGGTCAGTAGATACTGGTAAGTACACACTGGTCAGTAAATACTGGTAAGTCCACACTGGTCAGTAGATACTGGTAAGTAGATACTGGTCAGTAGATACTGGTAAGTCCATACTGGTAATTCCATACTGGTCAGTAGCTACTGGTAAGTCCATACTGGTAAGTACACACTGGTCAGTAGATACTGGTAAGTCCATACTGGTCCATAGATACTGGTAAGTAAATACTGGTCAGTAGATACTGGTAAGTCCATACTGGTCAGTAGATACTGGTAAGTAGATGCAGAATTCCAGCAGAGCTCCCAGTCTTCATTCTCAAATCTAGTGTTTACATGAGAAAACAAGGCCGCAAACATCCCACATGAAAGCCTGAATTTAAAGGGAAAAGAACGATTCTCTTGTTGTTTTGTTGCGGGTTTCTTTCTCTGATGAAGTTCTAACTCCAGGAGCATCCCCCCTTTTTATGACTACAGCTCAAAGATGTGCATAAAAAACTCTTCGGTGACGTGTGTGTGTGTGTGTGTGTGTGTGTGTGTGGGGGGGGTAATTCAAAATTAAAAAAAAAAAAACCCATCGCAACGAACTCGTTTTCGTGATAAGCTAGTCGCAGCGAGTTTATAAAAGCCCTGGGTGAATACTGGGAATGGGTGGATCCATGTTTTTAATGCCGCCACCACATCGCGCTATTCTCGGAGGTTGTTGTGAATTCCGTGGTCGAGTGGAGAGATTTTGGAAAGCGGCAACCACAGCCAGGACGGGACGCCCTGACAGGCCGACTAAGTGTGTGTGTGTGTGTGTGTGTGTGTGTGTGTGTTGGTAGAAGCATCCCCATTCATTTAATGCAACAACCAAACAGAAGTGTAGAGAGCCATGTGCTCTCTGCCTGACCCCGTTACTCCATATATACACAACAGCTCTCTCCCTTACCAAACACAGGAGACCGAAATCCAATAGTCCGCCATCACATGGCAACACAAACACTTTCTCTGAAGGCTTCTGAGGCCCTGCTGAATGTTATCTGCTCTCTGTGTGTTAGAAGATATCTGCCCTTTCCTCTTCTCTTCATAACAAAGGGCTTGTTTGAATAGAAGCTGCCCTGTCATACCTCCCTTTCAGGATGGCCTTTGGCCAACGGTCCCGCACACAGCAGGCTGCTGAGGACTGTGTGTGTGCATGCTAGCGAACCCAGCAGCACACACCCCCCCAACTCCCATAAGCCATCCATCCATTATCCAAGCCACTTATCCCAACTGGGGTCACGGCGATGCTGGAGCCCATCCCAGCAGTCTCTGGGTGGCAGGCGGGGAGACACCCTGGACACGCCGCCAGGCCATCACACACACACACACACACAACCTAGGGACAATTTAGTAGGGCCGAGTCACCTGACCTACGTGTCTTTGGACTGTGGGAGAACATGCAAACTCCACACAGAGGACGACCCCCAAGGTTGGACTACCCCGGGGCTCGAACCCGGGACCTTCTCGCTGTGAGGCGACCGCGCTAACCACTGCGCCACCTCCCACCTCCCATAAGCCAACGTACAAAGCATGTTACAGTGTTAAATGTGCTGCAAAAGGTCACGAGAGGAGGAAAGAGATAAAGTATGTGTGCCTGTGTGTGTGTGTGTGAGAGGGACAGACAGACAGACAGACAGACAGACAGACAGACAAAGAGACAGCAAGAAACAGACAGACAGACGGTACAGGAAGCAGTAACAGCGCCCCGAGGCTCTTCCTCCATCGCGAACTCATGAGACAGAAGACAGACTCGAGACAGGGTTCGTGTCACGGGGCACACTTGCGGCGAGGCACACACGGTAAGCGGCGCAGAGTAAGGGCCGTACCTTCCCCGTCAAACACGTTGTGATAGGAGTCCCAGCGGGTCAGAGGGTCGGCTGTGTTGTAGTCCACAATCACATCCGCGCTATTCTGCCACCTGTCTGCGCCTGCGTTCCGAAAAAACAGCGCCATCAGTAACGTGTGATGCAGGACAGACTTTCATTATGCCGCTACGAGTGCACGAATAGACACACAAACACACACATGCATTTTTACACACACACACACACACACACACACACACACACACACAAACACACAAGCTCCCCCTCTACGGGGCACTGCAGCGGGGCAGCACACGCTGTGCCTCTTTACCTCTCCGTCAGCACACACTTCACAGCACATTTCCCCTCCGCAGCATTCCACATCCTCCTCTCGGCAGGGGGCGGGGGGGCAGGGGGGGGGGACGGGGGCGGGGGGATGAGGAACGGGGCAGAGGACGGTATGAAGGAAGAAGAGCCGATAGAGAAAGCACTCTGTCTGGCCATTCACACACACACCCCCCCCCCCCCCCCACACACACACACACTTGGAAAAGCAACTTTTTTCAGCGTTGTGAGTCGTTAGGAAAATACCTGGGATCTTCTCGGGGCCCTTTGAGAACACTAACTCCACTTTCCCGTAATCCGGAAATCTGGGATCTGGAATGTCAACACACACAGGAATGCCGTGAGCGTGGCCCACTCGGGAACAGAAAGATGAATGGTGCTGTCTGTGACCGGGATTCTCCCCGTAAACCACGACACGTAGCACGTTAAAGAAGAAGAAGAAGAAGAAGAAGAAGAAGAAAACCAAACAAAAAAAAAGAAGAAGAGACTACTGGTCTCAAGCTGCCAAGTCTGCAGACCGAGCCCCCCTGACGGCGTGCGGAGAGCACCGCGAGTGGCGCGGCGGCTGTAAACTGGTGGCATGTCGAGACCTGCCGTCAGGGTTTTTCCAGGGCCTACCTTTGTTGGCGGTCTCCATGTCCTCCTTCTCAAACGTCAGGTTGTAGCCCTGCACTGCTCCCGTGTGGAACTGCAGCCGGAAAACCACCTCACGTTCCGACGTGATTTCGCTCTTGTGATAGCACTTCACCTGGGCAGACACGTTACCTGACGTGAGCATTTCAACCAGCGCTTACCTCGGGAAGTCTGAACAAGGCGGCGGCGACTTTTCCTACCATGATGTCCCCTTTTAGCAGCTGGGCCGGCTCCAGGCTGATGCATATTCGGTCTCTGTGGCCCGGACCGATGTGGCTGAGATGGAAAGAAAGCAGAAGATAACCCGTCACGGTCCACCGGAGCACTGACTATATCAGGGAGTTTGGATAAGGAGGTGGTGACCGTCCATTGCTGCGGCCAGTCAGACATCTCCAGAGTGCGACCGCTCAGAAAGACGGTTTGCATCAAGCTAGGATCAATGGAAAACTGCTTATCCAAACCGCTTATCCTGCTCTCAGGGTCGCGGGGGATGCTGGAGCCTATCCCAGAAGTCATGGGGCAGCAGGCGGGGAGACACCCCGGACAGGCCGCCGGGCCATCGCAGGGCCCACACACACACACATTCACACCTAGGGACAATTTGGTACAGCCGATTCACCTGATCTGCATGTCTTTGGGAGGAAACCAGAGCCCCCGGAGGAAACCCACGCAGACAACATACAAACTCCACGCAGAGGACGCACCGGGACGACCCCCAAGGCTGGACTACCCCGGGGCTCGAACCCAGGACCTCCTTGCTGGGAGGCGACCGCGCTAACCACTGCACCACCCTCTTGTGAATACCAAAATCGTTTAATGTGAACCACGGTTTCTTGTTCGGTCGGTGTGTAACCTACTTACTAGACCCCTGAAGAGTACACGGCCTGCATCCCCTGGTACACCTTGAGGTAGGGACGACACACTGCAAGAGAGACACATTCCCAGACTTACTTTCCTTACATCACCGAGGTTCACCGAAAGTTCAGCTCCCTGCAAATCTGTCCTTCGCCTTTTGTGTGGGGGGGGGGAAACG
Organism: Lampris incognitus; assembly: GCF_029633865.1. NCBI lineage: Eukaryota > Metazoa > Chordata > Actinopteri > Lampriformes > Lampridae > Lampris > Lampris incognitus. The sequence continues at coordinate 7,556,499 of NC_079224.1, read as the reverse complement.
ATGTTGTGCGAAATATGAGATTACGCGAATAACTTGGGTGACTTTATTTCTCCGAAACGCTGTGCTGGAAGAGTGCCGCGGCCTTGACCGGCTCCACTCCCGCGTGTGACACGCCGTCCCTGCGCAGCTGCTTATGGCTTCGCTGCTTTACGGCACGGGTTGTTTTCCAGACCGGGGCGCAAGGCGGACTGGTTCTGAGCTTCTGTTGTGAGAGAAGAGAGCTTTTCATTGTTTTGTTGTGTAGCGAAGAGGGCGAACAAGTCATTTATATGGAAACGTGGGTGTGGATTCCCACGGCTTTACTGGGAGCCAATAAAGTGCTTCTTCCCTGCAGCTGCGTGGGTGTGCGTTCGTGCTCTGCGGCCATGTGTACATTAAAGAGACAGACATGAAGCGCTTGTCGAGCTTTACAGTCAAGACAACACAAATCAAGTGATGTTTTCTTTATAGCGAGCGCTCTGATGCGGTTTCCGCTCGTCTCTTTACACTCTCGCGGCGCTAGCGCCCTTTCTTTGTCTTTAATTGGAGCAGAATGTGTCTCGTATAGTGGTGAGCGGTGTGTGAGTTTAACCACCTCCAGTGGCGTCGAAGTTCGGTATCCCGTGAAGGACGACACAGTGCAGGAACAAGGGCGAGGCGTTGATCTTCATCGACCCGCTCAAAAGGCTGTTGAGGATCCAAACGTACCTGACACGAGAGCAGAGACGGGGATTAGCAGCAAGCAGCAGCAAGTCCCTCAAATGCCCAGAGCTGAACATGATGGTGCCGGTCCTCTGTACCGTGCAGGGTAACAGATCAGAACCAGAACCAGAACCAGAAACACTTGCTCATTTCGTTTCATGCACTTGCGCACATGAAATGAAACGAAACATGGCTTCCCCCAGCCCACAGCAGTGCAACACAAAGACAAAAACACACATCCAAGACTACAAGAACTACAAGAACACACATATCCAAACTAACACATATCTCTAAACTGAAAAAAAAAAATTACTGTCCAGGAGAAAGAAAGCCGGCCAGGAAGACTGCCAGAACTACCAGTCTGCATGGGCTAGCAGTTAGCTTAGCCTGCCCCGCTTCCGCGTCCTGTCAGACCGCCCTCGGTGCTTCCTCTTTGGGCGCAGCTCCAGGCAGGGCCCTGGTCCTAGGGACCACAGGACGCACCAGACCAAGCTCCCCCAGCCGATCCAACGCCAGCTCTCACAGCCAGACACCTTCGACACACCTCCCCACACTCCACACGACGACACTAAAAACACAGTCAAGGCCAGGCGAGGCCGCCGCCAGACCGCCCTCTCTGTTATCGGAACTGCCGATCTGCATGGGCTAGCGGTTAGCTTAGCCTGCCCCGCTTCTGCATCCTGTCAGACCGCCCTCGGTGCTTCCTCTTTGGGCGCAGCTCCAGGCAGGGCCCTGGTCCTAGGGACCACAGGATGCAGCAGACCAACCTCCCCCCAGCCGATCCAACGCCAGCTCTCCCAGCCAGACACCTTTGACACACCTCCCCACACTCCACACGACGACACTAAAAACACAGTCAAGGCCAGGCGAGGCCGCCGCCAGACCGCCCTCTCTGTTATCGGAACTGCCGATCTGCATGGGCTAGCAGTTAGCTTAGCCCGCTTCTGCGTCCTGTCAGACCGCCCTCGGTGCTTCCTCTTCGGGCACAGCTCCAGGCAGGGCCGTGGTCCCTGGGCCCACAGGATAGAGCAGACCAGGCTCTCCTAGCTGATCCAGCGCCAGCTCTCCCAGCCATCAAACCAAGACAAACGACGCACACGTGGGCAAAGACACTGCACAGACGGTACTGGGCGAGGCCGCCGCAAACGTGAATTTGCGCCGCCATCTTCCCACTCCGGAAGCTGAACTACTACCTCCTAGGATGTCACTGGAGGACAACCCGGATAACAGATAAATGTCTCCTGTATAAAGGTGTGTAGTATATATCCTATACAGGGATATTGTAGCCAAGCGGGCCGAGCAGTGACACACTGGAGGCAGTGTTATTAAAAATGACAAGATGGATTTATTGTCTTGGTTATGGTATCAAGTTTTGCCGGTCAGGAGAGGACAAAAAGAATAAAAAAAAAAAAAAACTTCCAATATAATCTCAATTCCTAACTAAACTTTAAACTGCAATTAAACTCAAAAGATAACACTCAATCCTGGCATTCAAAGTTCCCGGCCTATAGACAGGTGTTGACCCCTGCTCACCTCAGACCAAAACTCCCATAACCCAAACCTGGCCCGGCATTTCATTCCCTGGTCCAGTCCATTGCACTTTACTCCAATCAATCAACTACAACGATATACTTTCTCTGTTTAAATATCATTAAATACATCTAACAATAAACAAACTCTTATCAAAAGACAATTACTCAATTCATCACACAACACCATAAATAACCATAAATATCTATCATAGCCCCAAACACCCCTCTAATCCCAGACACTTAGCCCCATCTCAATTATGACGTGAGATTTAAAAGTAATAACTCTGACACTCTTACGGACAGGGCAGGAGGGACAACTTGAAGAGAATAGCTCGGACAAACCCATTTTATTGCGTATTTGGGGGCCACAGACGTCTGCACGAAAAGCCCTCAGAGAGAGCCAAGGTTATTCAGAGATGTGCGAGGGGGGTGGGTCAACAGGCAGGTCGCCATGGATACCACTCCCATTCCTATCATCAGCAACCGCTGGTCTACAAGCTGGCCTTTTCTTGTTAGAATAGAATAAACAGCGCCGACACATGCGAGGTCTGTCTGTGTCGGTTCAGGCGGGCGTGAGAAGCTGCTGTGGCGAGGTGGCGTGAGGGGTTAAGAGAAGACAACGAAGCGCCTGTCAACGTGCACACCTATGCGTCTCCATCGTGTCTATCGTGCTTTCTCCTGGAGCTGTGCAGAAGGAGGGCGACGTCACGCTTGGCGTCTTACCTCTTCTGAGACGGCGTCATCAGAGCCGAGACCTTGTCATCGTAGAATTTCCTCATCGCAAAGCGGTCCAACGCCTGATCGGCACTTTGGAAGAAGCACAGGAGCACGTTACGCATTTTTCCACAATCATGACTCAAGTCATCACAGGATTACGAGGCACCTTCTTCCTCTATAATTGAATGAAATTACCCCCGACGTATAACATTAGGGCTAACACAGACACGCACTGACGTGAAGCACACACACACACATGCACACATGCACACATGCACACAGTGGGCAGGAGGGAAAGTAAGCCGAGAGACAAGGGATTCCAGCAGAGAGGAAGACAATGCCAACCGTAAGCAAACACAGAAGGGGGGAGCAGCAGAGAGAGAGGCTGCAGTGTGTACACAGCATTGCTATTCACACAGCACTAAAGCCAACAGCCACCGGAGCCTTTTCACCAGAGGTCTCTCTCTTTGGCTCCCCCTTCTATTACAGTGTAAATCTATCCCCTTTGTCTGTCGTTCTCTCTCTTCCTGTACTTCATCCACTCTGTCTTCCACGTTCGCCTTACCTGCCCTGACCTTGTGACCCTGCCGTTTACTCCTGCATATTCCAGCAGGACACACACCGCAGGGAGCACTGAGGTCAGCCAACCTCAGCTGGTTTACGTTTGCATCACACTGGCTTTTGGCTGTTTGCAGGAAGGATCTACATAGGACCAGTACATAGGACCAGTACCTACATAGGACCAGTACCTATATAGGGCCAGTACCTACATAGGACCAGTACCTATATAGGACCAGTACATAGGACCAGTACCTACATAGGACCAGTACATAGGATCCGTCCAACAAAACACAACACAGCACACACACAACACAACACAACACAACACAACACACACAACACAACACAACACTTCTGACTACCCTTAAACTACCATCTCGCCAAATGTTTACCACCATGCCTGACTTTAAAGACCAGGATTCCTTCGACTATGGCTGGATTTATAGGGACGACGATGACTACATGTCAGTGTCATCCTTCATCTTTTTTTGTTCCGAAGTAACTTCACTCGGTTTGTGAGAAAATGTCATGAATAGATGTAAATCCAAGTGACACTGCAGCCACAAGCTATTACTGTAACCAACACTTTTGTAGGCTGATTCATGTAATTCTGTACGGGGTGATTCATGACTTGAATTGTGTGGTTTTCTTTGAATTTCCATGTAATAGCTTTGCTTTGACTCATGTCCTGACTCATTGTCAGCCTGAATCAAAAGGGACAAAGTCTTTAGTGGTGGTTAACAGGACCGCCGGAGGTTTACAGAATGAGTTACAGTCAGAAAATGCTGCGGATTCTTGTTGATGTTGATTTGCCCGTTCAGGTCAAAATGGCCAGTTTTAAATAACAACTACTAACAATGACTATTGTCGATATTATTAACAATTAAGATGAAGATAAGCGACATTGGGTATTTTTAATTATGTGTTACAATTGGCCTGGGTCAATTCACAGTTCATGCATTGCTAATTAGTGAGCAGATCGTGAGAGTCAAGTGGGCAACTGCTCATGTTGCCATCAGTCTATGTTGAATACAAGGGAAACCTTTCCATTCAATGTCAGATAATATAAAATATAATTGCCATTACCCCGCTGATATATCGGTGAAATGCACAAATGAGGAGATGATCACACCAATTCGACCCTTGCCACCCTATAAAAAGAAGAAAGGAGCGCAAATGAGTCAGCATTCGTAGCTTTGTTCAGCCTCTAGACATAAAAAAAACTGCTTTTAATTGTAGTTCTTGGCGATAGGGAAAATATTCTCATCAAGAAAATCTTGTGAAATTTTACAAATTATCCATCCACATCATGATATCTGCTTACACATGCAAAAATTACATAAACAACCCAGCTGAGGTTCATCACATTGAACTGTTTAGTAATGTAAAATATAATAGACTTAAGTGCTGCCTTTGACACGGTCGATCACAACACCCTCTTACATCACTTACCGAGACTTGGGTTGGCATCAAGGGTTCGGCTCTGAGCCTATTACGCTCTTACCTTACCAACAGAACTTTTTCTGTTGTTCTGGGTAACTCTACCTCCTCAGTGGCTCAGTTGAGTTGTGGTGTCCCTCAAGGCTCAGTTCTTGGCCCCCTTCTCTTTTCTATATACATGCTGCCCCTTGGCCACGTCATTCAAAATCATGATGTGCTCTACCATTTTTATACTAACGACACTCAGTTATACATACCACTAAAACCCGCAGATCCTAGTGCCCTAGCAAATCTCAAAACTTGCCTCTCTGACATTAAATCCCAGATGTCCGAAAATGTTCTCAAATTTAATGATGATAAGGGTGTCCAGGTGGTATGGCGGTCTATTCGGTTGCCTACCAACATGGGGGTTGCCGGTTCGAATCCCCGTGTTACCTCCGGCTTGGTCGGGCGTCCCTACAGACACAATTGGCTGTGTCTGCGGGTGGGAAGCCGGATGTGGATATGTGTCCTGGTCATTGCACTAGCGCCTCCTCTGGTCAGTCGGGGCGCCTGTTCGGGGGGAGGGGGAACTGGGGGGAATAGCGTGATTCTCCCATATGCTACATCCCCCTGGTGAAACTCGTCACGGTCAGGTGAAAAGAAGCGGCTGGCGACGCCACACGTATTGGAGGAGACATGTGGTAGTCTGCAGCCCTCCCTGGAGGGTGGAGCAGAGATGGGGATGGCTCAGAAGAATGGCGTAATTGGCCGGATACAATTGGGGAGAAAAAAAGAGGGGGGGGGATCCAAAAAGAAAAAAAAATGTAATGATGGTAAGTCTGAGGTCATTCTGTTTGGTCCCGAAAATTCCATCAGCCCTTTTGTTACTAATCTTGGTGGTCCTGTCAGGTAGTCTTAAGCAGGCTGCTAGGAATCTTGGGGTAATAGTCGATGCTAACCTCAGTTTTGATTATCAAACCAAAAATGTTGTTCAGGCATGCTTTCTCCAGCTTAAGCTAATCTCCAAAGTTAGGTCATTTTTATCAATTGCCGACCTGCAAAAAGTTGTACATGCTTTTATCTATTCTCAGCTTGACTATTGTAATGCACTTTATTCTGGTGTCAGCAAGGGCTCCCTCCACCATCTGCAGTTGGTACAGCATGCTGATGCTCGGCTCATTTCCGGGACAAAGAGGCATGACCATATCACGCCTGTGCTTGCCTCCCTACACTGGCTCCCCGTTATATTTCGAATTAATTTAAAAATGTTATTGCTCACTTTTAAGGGTCTTGCTGCTACATACATTTGTGATTGATTGACCTGGTATATGCCCCCTCGACCTGGTATATGCCCCCTCGACCATTAAGAGCTGCAGATGGAGCCCTGCTGGCTACTCCGAGGTCTCGGTTTGGCACAAAGGGTGATGGGCTTTTGCTGTTAGAGCCCCACACTATGGAAGTCTCCTCCTGTCGAACTAAGACAAACCAAGTCTCTAGCTTCTTTTAAATCTCATCTCAAACCTTGTATTTTTATGAAAGCTTTTACAATTGTTTGATATTTGTTTGTATTTACACTGTTTTTATTTTTACTCTTACTCACGTGGTCTTACTCTTATTTTTGCATTGTTTTTTTAAGCACTTTGTAGCACTTGTTTTAGAAAACTGCTATATAAATAAAGTTATTATTATTATTATTGTGGTTGTTCATATCAAACTAAAACTAGTTTTCAAATAACCCATCCCTCAAATATTTCAGATCTCATTTTTGGAGGAATCGGAGGTATGAGGTTCTCATTATCGTCAATTCCGACGCCAAAACGGTGTCGTGATGTGAAAATATCTGAAATTCACCACGATACTCTACCAGCGAAAGATGATAAACAATAAGACAGAATTATTGCCCAGCCCTATTCCATCGTTTAAGAAATAACTGAATCACTTTGAGTTTTGAATATGGCATACAGTACTGTAACCGGTAATATGATGGGGTAATTATTGAACTATGAATAAAAGCTTTGACGCATAGGAGACAGCGTTTAAACCATGGGACAAGAAGGAAGTGTGCGGACGCTCACCCTGCAGTGTATGACCACCACATGGAGGGGGTCGGCGTTAAGCCAGCTTTCCATTGCCTTGCAGATAGTGCAGATCTTATCCAGAGGAGGGGCATGCAGGTCAGGCCAGCCCGTGTCGAGGGTCTGTAAACACACCACACACTCAGACACTGTCAACAGACAACAGTTGTCTTTGTCTGTACGCGGCAGCCACTTCCTCCGCTCCCTCGGCATGCACCGCCAGTCGCCAGATCCATGTAATTGACTAGACATGGCTGAAATACCAGTGTAGATACTGTTTTTTTATTCAAATTCTGTTGCAGCTGGACGTAAAGGCTACTGACATTCCCATCCCGATAGCTTTTGATTTTCTTGTGCTGGGTCGATGCAGGTTAGCGTCCCGTAAACTCACCTTGGGATTCATCCTGGCGAGATCGCTTCTTTTCTCAGACAGGTTGATGATCTAGAAAACATATATAACACCATCATTAGCAAGGGTTCCTCCGGATACATCCATACATCCATCCATTATCCGAACCGCTTATCCTGCTCTCAGGGTCGCCGGGATGCCGGGGCCTATCCCAGCACACTTGAGCACAGGTAGCGGGAAGGTGAGCTGCAAATGATCCGCTTTGTAAACACTGACGCTATCTGCACACTGACTGGCGCCATCTGCTACCTGCTAGTACACAACATTTCAAAAGTGCACAATTCTAAAATACCAACCAACAAAAACAAACCCCAAAAAAGGGACTGACCAGGTAATTGTCTGCATGTTTGGATTTGAGCATGCGCGTGACGTCCTTCAGGTTGTGCAGGTAGATCTCCTCGGAGCACGCCCAAGGGAAGGAAACGGCGATGATGCGCTCTGTGATGTACGTGAGGTCGAGTTCGTATCCCTCCTCCATCCCGAAACCGTGTCTTCCCACTGGAATACAGAGATAGTAGCTCAGTCCCTCTACACACAAGCGACTTCGGCAATGTCAATATTTGATGGTCAAGGTCCTCGGCTTCATCACCGCGTCCCGGTCTCTCCGGCTGAAGAGACTGACCTAATTTACAGCCTGTGAGACGTGCAGCTGAGTGCTACCAAAATTCTGTTCCCAGAAGAAGAAAACTTTGCGTGTTGAGCAACACAACAGGGGACTGTTGACATGTTTAGAGCGGTGAACATTTTGTTCCACCACAAAGTAAGATACAGGCAAACACCGCAACCCATCATCCTTCACCAGGCACGCTTTCACAATGATAAAGCCAGAGAGACAGACAGACAGACGGAGAGAGAGACAGATAAAGACACAAACAGGTTGAGACAGAGAGACAGATGGAGACAGTGAGAGAGAGACAGAGAGAGAAAGCGAGAGAGAATGAGAGACACACACACACACACACAGACAGACAGACAGACAGAGATCAAGAGAGAGAGAGAGAGAGGGAGAGAGAGAGGGAGAGAGAGGAGAGAGAGAGAGGGACAGAGAGAGAAAGCGAGAGGGGGGAGAGAGGGGCGAGAGAGGGGGGAGAGAGAGGGAGAGGGAGAGGGAGAGAGAGGGAGAGGAGAGAGAGAGGGACAGAGAGAGAAAGCGAGAGGAGAGAGAGGGAGGAGAGGGAGGGAGAGGAGAGAGAGAGGGGGTAGAGAGAGCGGGACAGAGAGAGAAAGCGAGAGGAGAGAGAGGGGGGGAGAGAGAGGGGGAGAGGAGATAGAGAGCGGGACAGAGAGAGAAAGCGAGAGGAGAGAGAGGGAGGAGAGGGAGGGAGAGGAGAGAGAGAGGGGGGAGAGAGAGCGGGACAGAGAGAGAAAGCGAGAGGAGAGAGAGAGGGAGGAGAGAGAGGGGGGCGAGAGAGAGAGAGAGTGAGGGAGGAAGTAACAGAGAATTCCAGTTAAGACCAGTTATGCGCGGGGTATTGTAAATCCCAGAGAGATGGCGTAACCCTGTGACCTCTTGGCCATGAACTTCCTGCGCCGGCGGACTCGGGAGAGGCTTCCCCCGCCACACCCCCATTATCTAGTCATCTCTCGGCGGCCTCCCCGCCGCTCCGCCTCGCTTATACAGCCAGGAGCAGGGAAGAGCCCCGACACAGCGGCTGCCCGCACGTCATCCCACACAGCCTGCGACGCCAACTACAAGGGCCGGGGGAGAAACAGCCCCCCTTGTTTTGCTGCAATCGACCACCATGTTTGTAGAAGAAGACAGGAGTCGACCATCCTGCAAGAGTCTTAAGAACACGAATAAGAACAAGAACACGAGCTGGGCTCCTTCATGGTACGGGTGCCAAGATAAGTGATGAACTCTTTGCTTTCCAAAGTCTGCTAGATATATCTAATCCACACTGAGATGTTGCACACACACACACACACACACACACACACACACACACACACACACACGCCACAGCCCTCGAGTCGGCCTGATTGTTTGTTGTGTGTGATGAAAGGACGGACAATCTGTGGTGGGGGGACGCATCGGTCAATGAAGTCCGAGATGACTGTAGGCTACAGAGCCCCCCACTTTGAAGGGCTCCGAAGAGGGAGCCAAAAAAACCAGGGGCCATATAGCCGGGGCTTAAACCAGCCCTTAGAGCGGAATGAAAGAGGCTATGTATGTGAGGAGGTCATCACTCGGGGAAACAGATTGGTGGGGGTAGTTGGGTGGGTGTGTGTGTGTGTGTGGTGGAGGCTGAGGTGGGGTGGAGGTCATTATAGACCGCTGGAGCTAATGGTGGAGTTAGTCTATTCCCCCCCGAGAGCTGGGGGGAAAAACTGCCAACTAATGGGGAATTAATGAATGGGTCGGCCAATATTTAGAGCCCGCGTGGCTCCCCGGGCCGGGCCGGGTCGGGGGGGGGGGGGCGAGCGGTGTTTTGAAAGTGTCAGAGCACTGTATCAGATAAAGAGAGGTCGGATTTATGACCGACACTTAACCTCCGAGCGACCCGGAGGTGTGGAGGGTGTTATACTGAAGTTGCGTATAAAGCAGTAACAGTTGAAATCAGGGGGTCGGCGGATAAAGTGACGGAGCCCCGCTGCGGATGATCCAACAGCCGAGCAGAAGACGACGAGAATATTTAAAATGAATTTACAATATGAAGAAGTGACCTTCCAGTCATTTCTGGTTGAAGCTACGAGGGCGCACAGAAGAGAGCCCATACAAGCAAGATTATGCAACGCCATCTAACCAACGATGGTTAACTTAATCAATCGATATTCAACGAAATAATCCCGTAAATCATCTCCCTGCACCACGGCACATCCTTCTCCACCGCCGCCTCTCCATTCTGTCTCACGTCAGACAAGCAGGGAGAAGGGGATGACTTGCCTCGGCACGCATCTAAAAATAATTGGCCTTTGATTTGCGCTGACTGCTTTTGTTCCTGTGTTCCGCGGCACGGCGCGTTAGTCCGCGCAGAAGAAGCACCGGTAAAAGGATCCCAAGCCCCGAGCCCACCCACGACACCGCTGAGAACCAAGCCTAGCCGAGGAGTGGGCGGGTAGGCCCGACGCTTCCAGAAGCCGGATTGTTTGGATGGACTGTGAACAAGCTACGACAGGCCTACCGGGTCAGGGTGTTGGGGGATGTAGGGTGTGTCTGGATCTCTCACCTCAAGCCCTGCAGGTAACAGGGCCGCCACGCCACGCCAGGCTCGGCTAGGCTAGGCTAGGCTAGGCTAGGCTAGGCTCGGGCTGCAGTTGATGCACGCACGGTGGCCACCACTCGTCAAGAGCTTCTGAACTTGTCGAGAAGCTCCCGCTCCCGTTGGCACAGACCAGCCTTGGAAGGGAACCGAGTCAACGTCCCACTCAGAAGTGAGAGGAAAAGGTGGGGAACTGGAGGGTAGAAAGGCTCGAGATTCATCCTGCTCCTCCACTGCTGTGGCTTCTCCTCACCTGGCCCACGCCACCTCAAGTTGGCCCGTGTCATCTGATTTCATTGCATACTTGCGGTGCAGCACGAGAGAGGAGAACCAAGGGCAAACGCTAGACTAGAGGACACAAATAGCAGCTCATGCAGAAACGCTCTGGGTCCGCCTCCGGGAGCTGAATCATGGCCTAATCATGTGAACGGTGACCTCATGGTTGTTTTCATTTTTGGGGTCTGTTGTGGCGACAACAGTTGGCAGAAACGCTGCATGCTTGTGTGTCACAAATAATAAAACTCATCCAAACCCTGGGCCGAGCCACAGAAACCGAGTCCATTTACGTAAAAGTTTGTTTGTGCGTTATTAGACTGGTTGGGACAAGTCCATGCCTCCCCTCGGTTACATTTTCCATTCAATAATTCGGCGTAGTTATTATTGTTCAGGCTGTTTTCTTGCAGGAGTTCGAGTCCTCCCCCCCAACAGAAAGTATATGGTAGCAAACGCAGCCTAAAGAAAGGAAATACACTTTTGTCCTATGGGAGAGAAATCGGGCCGGAGAGGAAATTAAAGGCCAGGCCTTCACGTCCGCTTTAAAGGCAGTCTCTACAAGCACAACACGTGGACGAAGTAAGACGGCTGAGGAGGGGACGGCTCCTTCTGAACGGAGGGGAGGATTTCCAAGATCTGTGTAGGGTGATTAAACGCGAAACAGGTTTACATCCATTTTAAAATATCTAACGGCGAATTTACAGGATCGATGTGGACGGCTAAATGGGCCATACTCCCCCTAACGTTGGGACTGGCACACATATGAAAGCAACCGCTGGATCCCTCTCCCCATTCCATGTCCCAGAAACCGGACTTCGCCGCCGCTGCGAGCTCAGCTTGGTTTATGACTGACCCGCTTGTGGCATTTGGAGGCTGTTCTCATATTTTCATGGTTCCAGAAAACTGAAGTTACATGCCTCGTGCTATAGTGCTACGACAAGGAGTGTTAAAAAGAATCATCGCTGCTGCCTACCGACACGGGGATCGCCGGTTCGAATCCCCCGTGTTACCTCCAGCTTGGTCGGGCGTCCCTACAGACACAATTGGCCGTGTCTGCGGGTGGATGTGTGTCCTGGTCGCTGCACTAGCGCCTCCTCTGGTCGGTCGGGGCACCTGTTTGGGGGGGGGCTGGGGAGGGAATAGCATGATCCTCCCACGCGCTACGTCCCCCCTGGTGAAACCCCTCACTGTCAGGTGAAAAGAAGCGGCTGGCGACTCCACATGTATGGGAGGAGGCATGTGGTAGTCTGCAGCCCTCTCCGGATCGGCAGAGAGGGTGGAGCAGAGACCGGGACAGCTCGGGAGAGTGGGGTAGCCAAGTACAATTGCGGGGGGAAAGTGGGGGGGGAGGGATCATTGCTGCAAGGAGGAAACACTATTCCTCTCCAGGAAATAGTGCCAAACCTCAAGTCACCACTCAACAGACTTCATTTGACCACTACTTAACGGGCATGAGTGTGTCCAATTTGTACTTTGAAAAATCAGCCCTTTGCTGAGAACACAAATATTATTTGACATCTATGGGAGGAGGAGAAGGGGTTGATGTGGCTCATCCACCCCAGCAGGAGGCTTTCGCTCTGCACGGGATCGGTGCAGAAAGCAACCATGCATCGCCTCCGCTGCCCCGGGCTCTGTTTAGTCACAGGAACAGATTAAAGGACAGATTAATGGCCCGCCAAGATGTTTGTCTTCAACCCTGAGTAACACCTAAAGTGCTATAAATGCTTCAGGAAGTCTGACTGCCTGTGTGGGAGTGGTGGCGGGGAGGAATGTTTTTCAAGCTTTTCCTCAGCAGATCCCTCTCGTTTTCACCACCGTTGCACATTTCTGTCACTCGCCGTTGCGGAGGGCGACAAATATCGCCGGCTCGTCCGACGCATCCGTCAGATGAACAGGCCTGTTAGTCTAGGACAACCTCCACCTTTGTCCTTTTATAGTCCCCATCCTACCCGCGGCTTCGCAGAGGCTCCGTGCTCCAGTATGCATGAAGAATTCGCATCCAATTTCCGTCCCGAGAGCTCGACATCGACCCCGCGGCTCCGAGACGCCCCGCGGTTCAGGGATGCTGAGGATGCTGAGTGACGTCTCCTCGGTGACGCGGCCTAACGGCGCTGGTCCGTGGGGCCCGGAGAGAGGACAGGCCGCAGTTTGTTCCGTCCGTTCCCTGCCGTGGATGCCATACGTTTTACACTGCGGCTTCGGCGTGCCTCTGGACGCCCAAAAAACCCCGAAATAAACGAAACCGTGGGCTCTATCGAGAGAGCCCGAGGAAGGTGGGGGGGGGGGATATTTTTATGCAGGAACGCCAACGTCTGTTCGTCCCCTTTTCATGAGACCTTTTGAAAGGAACAAAAACACGAATCCTGGCTCCGAGCGAATCGGTACGCCCACGAGGCTCCTAAAGTAACTCCCTAATTACTTCTTTCTATCCCAAGGTCATAGTGGAATGTGCTCCAAAAGGGATTACACTACCGCTCTTCAGTACGCCTGTTTTTCCTTCTCCTCCTTCTCGCTCCCTCCTTCCTTCCTTTCTTACATTCTGTCCCTCTACCCCTCTCTTGCGCCTTTCTTTCTTTCACTCCCCCTTCCTCTCCCAGTACCCCCTTTTGACTCCGCTTAATGGCTCACACATGTCGGGCGGGTGGCTGCAACGCCGCCGTGACAAGGTGGAGTGCCCCCCGGTGCACGGTCCCGCGCCGCTCCTTGCAGAGCTGGGTCCGATTCTTCTGCTCCCTGTGCACAGCCTCCGCCCTGCGCCGAGCCCACCTGCCCCAACCGCACCACCGGGCGCTCCATCCACCCGGCCCTCAAGCAAGGCCCTCTGCCTCCTATCAGGGGGACAAGTCAGAGGAAGGGGACAAAACCAAGACACTGGCTTCTGACTTTGCTTGAACGGGTTTCTCCATCCCCGAGAGACGGATGCAGTTTCTACGCAAGATCCAGCCCGACCTCAACGGAGAACCAGTTAGAAAAGCTACGAGTGCTCGTTTAAAACGAGCAGGGGGGGGGGGATTTAAGTGTCTGGCTAGCTCTGTAATTACAACCGATCCTCGGAGATTCGCCCGTCACGCACGGTGCACGCTGCCTGGAAGGCCGCGGTGTCTGCAGGTGATGGCGAAGGAAGGGCGCGCCCCAGGATCCGGCTGGAAGCAGAAGGAGGATGGTGAGGCGCAGGAAGCCTCTGCTTCAGCTTCTGTGACGTCAGGGGGCTGCTTGTACAGGTCCACCGGCAATGGCCGCTGCAGAACTGCGCAGGCCCCCCCTAAGGCCGCAAATACCGCGCAGCAGCTGCAGCTCGAGGAAAAAGGCGTAACTGTCCTTTTCCGTTTCTTCTCCGGGACTTTCTCTAGCAGCAGAGAAAGCTAAACAGCTACGTAAAAAAGACAAAATAAAAAGGCCTCTGGTTCTTGGACTTACTATGCTGAGCAATTGCCTTCCAAAAACCGGCCCCATGTGTTTCGTATTATGAGGGTCTCCAGTGGCCCCCCAGCCTGAAAACAGCAAGGAGCCCCACATCATGGCAACGGCAAAAGAAGGCCGAGTTGTTTGTTTGCAAGGTTCATCCTTTAATAAGCAGGTCGTGACGTATATACCGCGTCTCCTCGAGTACTGCGCCTCCTCGAGTACTGCACCTCCTCGAGTACTGCACCTCCTCAAGTACTGCACTTCCTCAAGTACTGCACTTCCTCAAGTACTGCGCCTCCTCAAGTACTGCATTTCCTCAAGTACTGCGCCTCCTCAAGTACTGCACCTCCTCAAGTACTGCACCTCCTCAAGTACTGCACTTCCTCAAGTACTGCACCTCCTCAAGTACTGCGCCTCCTCAAGTACTGCACTTCCTCAAGTACTGCTCCTCCTCAAGTACTGCTCCTCAAGTACTGCACCTCCTCGAGTACTGCACCTCCTCAAGTACTGCTCCTCAAGTACTGCACCTCCTCGAGTACTGCACCTCCTCAAGTACCGCGCCTCCTCAAGTACCGCATCTCCTCGAGGGAGAAATAAATGACTGCTTGTTAAGTTTGAATGACTGCGTTCTCTGCTCTCAGTATACCGCTAGAGCTCAGCATGCTGGAACACACACACACACACGCACGCACGCACGCACGCACACACACACACACACACACACGCGCGCCAACAGGTCTCGGGGCCGAAGCGTTCTGCAGTCTGGGTAAATAATCGGACTTGAGCGCAGCGGGCTGCAGAAGACAAACAAGGTTTCCAAACGTCTCCAACGTTGCACGGAACCAGAAGGGCGCCACGGCGGGGCACGATGTCCCGACTTACCTCTTTCCAACTGGAAGCGAGGACGTTTAATTGTTCCGTCTTCCCACCGGTTCCCTTTTGTCAAGTCGGTCCCGGGGAAGAGACCGGGCAGGGAAAGTCCACCGGAGTCGAGCGGCACCCGGCCCGTCACACAGGGTTAGTGAAGGCTGAGAGGCTCATTTTCCTCCACTGTGGAATTCGCTCGCAGGGGGATCAGAGGCACTTCTGTGAGCTCACTTTGTCCCAGCTGCCCCCACTGCTCTCGCTCGCTCGCTCGCGCGCGCTCTCGCTCTCTCTCTCTCTCTCCCTCTCGCGCTCTCTCTCGCCCTCTCCCCCTGCTTGTTGCTGGTGGTGGGTGTTAAAATGGAAGCCCTTGCTCTGTGCCTGAGCTGCTGTGTTGCTGCTGCTCAACCCCCTCTCCCTCTCTCACGCACGCACACAAACGCACACACGCATACACTTCCTCCAGTCAAGGCTGCCGCTGCAGCCACAAGTCCTGGCACGGGATAGTCCTCCCACTGCGCCGCTGGGGCCGTTTCTCTAGACTCCGCCCCCTTCCACTCCACCTTTCTCCGTGTTGACCCCGCCCCCCGACACACACACGCACACACACGCCTCTTGTGTCCTGCACACACACGCATGCAAACGCTTAACCCCACCCCCCACGCACGCAACAACAACAGCTACGTAGTCGCACTATATACACGGGGGGGGGGTCGTCCCGGGGGGGGGGTCTTCCACGGAATAAAAATTACAAAAGAGAAGAAGAGCGTCCCTGCTGGTGCGCTTTTACCTGAGCCCTTTAGGCGGAGGAGAAATGGTGACTTCTGCAGGTTTTCCCGCTGTCAGACGAGTTGAGGAGGAGCGGAAAGAGCGCACTTCCATCCTTGGGTGGGTCATCAAGGATGTGTTGCTTTGTCGTAGTTCAATTCGTGCACCGCAGCAGAAATAACACAAGTCTAACCCCCCCCCCCCAACTTAATAGTGTTACGCGTAATTACACAGCCATGTGACTTAAGGTGGACATTTTGCACATTTCTGCTGGTTTGATAACCACCAGCCTTCGGTATTCTGCGTAGCTGGGCAGCAGAATTGGCCTGCGGTGGAGGTTTGGGGTTACATAACCGCAGTGTGCGCAGGGCAGAAGCTGTCGAAAGTGACCTGTTCAATAATTAACTCGGTCCAAACCTCGCCATGGTTCAGCAGACCGCGCTCACCAATTCCCGTACTGTATTATGCCGGGTCCTGTTGCGCATGCGTCCTAGAGGAGCCTGCCGGCGAACTCAGCCCTCGTCTGCATGTGGTCTGATCTGATCGCGCATCCTCAAAGCTGCTTCCAGCTCAGACACCGTTTGTACTGCTACTCTTAAAAGGCGATGGTTGCGCCGTATGCTGATGTAGCTATTTTTATTTACCTCCACCCTAGGCAAGCCCCCCATGTGGTTCAGTCTTCCTAAAGACCTTCCTCCGTTCTTTAGCAATTACCCCCATCTACAGGTACAAAATCGACATAGGTTTTCGATACACGTTTAATCTCATTTTCCCCCTGGCCTTGCAGTAGTCCGGACCCTCCACCCATTGTCCAAATTGCCTTATCCTGCTCCCGGGGATGCTGGAGCCTATCCCAGCAGTCATTGGTCAGCAGGCGGGGAGACACCCTGGACAGGCCTCCAGGCCATCACAGGGCCGAGACACACACCCACAAACACCTAGGGACAATTTAGGACGGCCTATTCACCTGACCTACGTGTCTTTGGACTGTGGGAGGAAACCCACGCAGACACGGGGAGAACATGTAAACTCCACACAGAGGACGACCCGGGACGACCCCCAACGTTGGACTACCCCGGGGCTCGAACCCAGAACCTTCTTGCTGTGAGGCGACCGCACTAACCACTGCGCCACCGTGCTGCCCTTGTCCGGACCAACCAATGCTTCAAAATTACATTGGCTGTTACTTTAGGCGGCCTGGTTCCCTTTTTGCATTTCGATAATAACTGAAATAAAAATAATCATCAACTCAAGCTGCTGTGATTAATAAAACTTTTATTTTTTCCATCATTTGTGATATATATATATATAGGTGAAATATTTTCACTAGGAAGGCACTGCATAGTGTAAAAAAATGCATCTCTAAAATTTTGCAAAACATTAGCTAAGTTGCAATATTTGAAATTTTTCAAAAGTAATTTGAATCAGACGAGACTGAAGATGATATTGACAGGTGTTATTGAAAGTAAAGATACACTGTAAACAAAAAAATCTTAATGTCTCACGTTAATTAAATCTCGTGAAATTAATCATACTCAGCATTTAGGCATTTTTAAAAAGCATTGCACTCTGCATAAAAAGAAACGCCAAATTATCCAAAGTTTACAACACTTAAGTTTCTTTTTCTAACGAGGTTTACATTTAAATGGGCTAAGAATTAACATGGAAGCTGAACAAACTAGAAATAGCTAAATTCCCTCTCCCTTTCTTACCATCATCAATTAACTTGTGAGATAAGCAAAAAGCCTGTGAGATAAGCAAATCTATGAAAAATATACTAACGTCACACGGGGATTACTTGTAAGCACCACCGAGCTCTAGTGTTTCCTTCTTCTTTTTTAAGAAAAGGAGCTGGAGATCTGAGAGTTGCTACTGGAAGAGAAGGTGTAGCTGTAAGTAGCAGAGTAATCCACACTGCCTCTACGGGAGCCATTCCTGGAACCGACGCGAGAGCCAACCCTTGACCCAGAGCGAGAACTTGGGTTTGAAACATTGTAAGGACTGCTGATACCCTTTGTGGATATGGAGGAAGCTTGCAGCATCTTCATACCATTACTCTCCTCCACCATGCAACTGTCCATGGCTTCTTTGTAGGAGATCTTCAGCTTAGTTTTGGGACAGGTCAGGTTCTTCTGGTGGTTACGAGCATCTTGAAGCTTCTGGGCACCCCGGCCATCTAGCCAGCCCCTGCAGATGGCCTCTTCGATTGTGAAGCGGCAGCCAGTGCCAGGCTCTAGTAGGCCCCCTGTCAGGTACTGAAACTCCAAAAATCTCTGACCAGCCTCATAAGGCAACCATTTCTCCTTAATTGCCTCTGCTGCAGACATCTTCTTCTTAGTCTTCACATCTTCAAAACCCTGGTAGGCTTTTTGGGCAGGTTTGAGCTTAGTGGCCATGTCTTCATCAATTATGGCCTGATGGACGGCATCTTGCAGGGACAGCCTCTCGCCATTAGCAGGATTAATTATTCCCCCTGTGCAAGCCTGGGCCTCCAGCAGCCTCTGTGCAGTTATAGCATCTACTATGCCTCTTCGGAGCCCCTCCGGAATAGTAATCTTCTCCAAGGTCTCCGTGTCAAAAATGGCTGCCACAGGGCTCTGGTCATCAAACATTTCAGGTGGAGAAAGGGTAATAGAGATGCTGTTGAAGCGTTTACGGACAGAAGGGGAGGATGGGGCAGCCTGAGTAGGGCTGGTACAGGTGACCACATCATCAGCAGTGCTGGTTGTAATGGTCATCTCAGGACCCCTGGATCTGCTGCTGATGAGGTCAGCAAACTGAGTCAAGGTTAGTGTCCCAGCCCGGTATTTGTCCAAGGATATTTGGTCAATGACACCACAATCCAGGCAGTCCTGGATGTCATACTGGGTTCCTGTTTTCCTATCCACCACCACCAAGCGTGTAGAGCCATCTGTTTTCTTGACTGTGATCTCCTCCCACTCGCATTCCTGTTCCGACAAGTCCAGGAAGGTGTCATAGTCGATTAGCTGTCGGTGATAGGCCTCCCTCACTGACATCTCCAACCCAGTGTCTGGGTCAACAATCACCACACGCCTCTTACGGAGGACATTGGTACGGCTCTCCTGAGGTGTCTGGGGCTTCCTCTTATCCTTAAGTGGCAGCAGTGTCAGACCTGTTCTGGAATCTTTAATACACCTGTCCTTCAGCTGGAGGTAGGTCAGATTTTCCTTGGTGTTAGGGTCAAAGAAGCCTTTAGTGTCATCACCTTCATAGGTTAGGATTTCGTTCATCTCCTGATCAAAATAGCCCCTTTTATAGGCCACGTCCACATCAATACGATGGCTCTCTTTGGGGTCAATAATGCCTCCACTTGCAATTTGGGCTTCCAGCAGACGGATACCATGGCCTTTCTCAATCAGATCTTTCTCAATTGCCTGGAAAAGGGAGATGGTCTTTCCTGTGGCTGGGTCTGTGTATCCAGTAACAGCCTTCTCTGCAGACAACAACTTACTCTTGAACTCTTTACCTACCACGCCTCTCTTTGTAGCCTCTTCTACAGTCAGGAATACATTGTTTACAGGGTCAATCATGAAACCAGAGGCAGCTTGGGCCTCCAGGAGTTCTAGGGTTGTCCCTCTCATAAGCAAACCTTCCTTCATTGCCTGGTAGAAGGGCATGGTTCTGTCGTTGGCCTCATCATAGATACCAGCAATACATGTAGAGCCGTAGAGGTAGGACTTCAGCTTGTCCTCAATATCTTTGCTAGTTAGCTTGCCCTGGTTGAGCTTCAGCAAATCAGTCTCATCCAGCAAGTTGGAATGGACCAGTTCTGTGACAGAGACTTCACCACGGAGGCCTTTTACAGTCATGGGTTTTACTGGGCCAGGAAGCAAAAGGACACCAGAAACAGGTTCCATCCTACATTTCGAACGCAGGTCACTGTAGCTTATCTTCTCCCCTGTAGCAGGATCCAGATAACAGCTGGGTTTCTTGTTCAAAGCCCTGTAGAGTTCTTCATCAATTAGATTGCGGTCCAAGGCCAGATCTTTGGGAATGAACACGCTCAGGACAGGGTCCAATATGCCTCCAACAGAATCCTGGGCCTGAAGCAAACGAATGGCTGTCTCCTTGTCTACATGACCTTTTCTGACAGCCTGCCCCACAGACAACATTTTGCCACTGTAAGGATCTTTGAAGCCTGTACTGGCTGCTTCAGCTTTCAGCAAGATATCTCTGTCTTCTGTGTCCACAATCCCTCTGGAACAGGCAGTATCAACAGGCATCTTCTCATTGAAGGCGGGGTCCACAATGTAGCCTGTTGCAGCTTGGGCCTCTAGAAGCATGAGGGCACTCTCTGAGCTAAGGAGGTTCTTGTTTTTGGCTTCAGTGAAAGGCATTTTGCCCTGGGAACCACTTGTCATGCCAGCAATGATGCCAGTACCCTTAAGACTGAGCTGGATGTCCACAGCAACCTCCTCTACCGTCTTTTTTCCCTTAAGAAGCTGCTCTAGGGTTGATTTACTGATGATACCGCAATCACGCAGCTGGTGGGCTGTTACTTTGCGGCGCACCCCATCAAACAACAGTTTAGAAGGATCCACTGTTGGGAATTTTTCATCTGTCTGTGTGTGCCTAGTTAGGGTACAAGGGCTCACCTGTAACTTTCTTATCTCTCTCTCCAGGGCATCTTTCTGCTGAGCCAGGTCTGACGCCTCCTTCTCAGAGCTCAGCAGTCGGCTCTTGTACTTTTCTTCAACACTCCTCAGCTCCCTCATGAGCCTCTCCACTTCAATCTTCAGAGAACCTCTCTCTCGATCAGCCTTGTCTCTGTCTGAGTCACACTGCCTCACCTGACTTTCCTTCAACTCAAACTGGCTCCTCAGGTAGGCAACATCCTTGCGTATGGTATCATTCTCATCCTGCAGACGCTGTTTGTTGCGCATCTCAGAATCTAATGAGAGCTTAATGCGAGTGAGCTCCTCTTCCATTCTCTGTTGGCGGTTCTTGTCTTGTTCCAGCAGTTTGAGCTTGTTCAGTAGGTTGTCCCTTTCCAGTCGTACCTCACTATAGCTGCTTTGAGATTCTTGTATTCTTATGGAAGTCTGAGGAGACATAAAAAAGCACAAGTTTATGATTAAAAATATATATTTGTATAAATATGTGATACTTTACGGAAAATATTTAACATTCCAACTAATGCGTAATGCATCTAAATGATATAATAAAACAACAAATGTAAAGCGCTTTGAGTGGCTGTTGCAGCTAGAAAAGCGCTATATAAAAAGCAATTTAATTGACCGATTGATTGAACAAATGTGTTCTTGCTTAGAAGCGTGTACAAATAGGTTAACAATATATAACACAGTAAATAATAATTGCATAAATTCTTCTGTAATGTTATAAATCCCTGCTTCTCTTCTTTAAAAAATGAATCAGAGGTAGATCCTTCAGTACTGTGCTAACACTTGTTAATGCTGTTACATAAGTGCAGCTTGTTGGTTAGTACTGACAGATTCATAAACTGTCCATGCTTAGTATGAGTAAGCGCAGTCACATTATGTGTAATTATGCTCTAATGTAAACTACATTATGAGAAGGATGCAAGCAAATGAAAAATCTCATGCATGATGTACATGATCAAGAAAATCATTATACCCCTAAGAAATTGAGTTTAACCATTATTCAACTATAACCCTTCATGCAAATGTAGCACAGAACATTGAATTAGTTAGATTATTTGGAACTGATCCTGCAAAGCCATCAAAAGATACCTCAACTGATTGCTTTTGGATTTTGTTTATTTCCAACATTAGCTTTTCCCTCTCTGTGGTCAGGTCATTGATTAAAGCTTGGAGTTCCAGGGTCCTCTTGCTACTGCTTTGGAGTTGGAGGTGTAAGGCTGATATTTTTGCAGTGCTCTCCCCATCCATACTGTCCTTGCTTAGTTTCAGCTCATCTCTCTCCTGCCGAATTACCCTCAGCTCCTCTTCAAGCCTCAGCCTCTCCTTTGTCAGGTTCTGTGTTAGGCTCTTCAGCTTCTCGAGCTCTGTGTTATTTTCATTCAGCAAGCGGCTCTTCTCCTCAATGGTTTTATAGAGGCTCTCATTACGTAGGTTGAGCTCACGGATGCGAGTCTGCTCCTGCGTTAACTGATGCTTCAGCAACTTCAGCTCAGCCGTTATCTGGTTCAGTTGCTCTGTGGTTACTTTATGGTCCCTCAGACTCTTGTCCAGGGCCTCCTGCACAGCCTTGAGGTCCTGCTCAGACTTCCTCCCAGAAATGGAAACCTCTTCATGTGTGTTTTGTAGGGCGTTGATGGTAATGGTGTGCTCTCTGCAGGTCTGCGTCATTTTGGTCAGCTCAGCCTCTATCCTTTTCCTGCGTGTGAATTCCTCCCGTGCGGCCCTTTTCTCCTTCTCTAACTCAGCCTCCATCCCATCCAGAGAGCACTGGAGCTCCCGAATGCGGCTCTGTAGCCTCGCAGCACTCTGCTCCACTTTGGCCTTCTCGCTGGCCTGTTTCTCCAGTTCCACTCGGATAATACGCAGCTCCTGCTCAGACACTTTAAGCTTGTTGGCAGTCTCTGCATACGATGAGTTTTTGGTCTGCAGCTCAGCCTGGGATTGTTTCAGCCGACTGATCTCCATCTCCAGAGTTCTCCTTTTCTTACTTTCCTCCTCCAAGTTTTGTGTTAGCAGGCTGATCTTTCTGCTCTTCTCCTGGTTGCTCTCGGTGACCTCCTTTAGCCTGAAATCACCCTCTCCTCTCTGCTGGACCAGGCTTCTAAGTTGCACTTCCAACTCACTGCGCTTCCTGGTCTCCTCTGTCACTGAGGCCCTCTGCTGGTGGACCTCCTGGTCTGCTCTGCTCCTCTGTTCTTCTATCTGAGCTATGGACAGCCTCAGTCTCCTAAGCTCATCCTCTACATCACACTTCTCAGCAGTGAGTCTATCACAAAGTAGTTTTAGTTCTGCTGCATCCTCTTCCCGCTGTTGTGAGGCTTTCAGCACAGAGGTCTTGGTGACGTGGATCTCTGTTTCATACGTCTGTTTAAGCTGATTAATCTCCTGGTTGTACTGCATTCTTACCTTTGAGATATCCGACTCAGCCACTCGCCGACGTGTGGCCTCTTCATCTAGTAGCATCTTCAGCCTCTCGAGCTCTCGTTCCTTATCTTTCACTGACTTCTCAAGATCAAGCTTTGTCCAGTTGAGCTCCTCCAGTTCCTTTTGCCTGCGGCGGACGGCTGTCTCATACTCTTCTTGCTGGCTAGCGTAACGTTCCTCTGCCAGCCTCTTCTTTCTCTTCTCTTCATCCAGCTCATATGTGATGCGTGTCAGCTTGTCATTAAGCTCCTTCAACTGGCTGTTTGTGCTGTCCAGGTTCTCCCTGGCGGCATTAACTTGTATTGCTGAAGTTATTTTCACTTCCTCCATTGAACAAATCGTCTCTTTGGATTGACTGAGCTCTAGTTTATAACGAGCAAGAGCATCCTCCAGAGACTGGTTCTTTCTGGTGCGATCTCCAAGGTCTTCTTTGTGACGCTTCAATTCCTCCTCCAGCAGTTCAATCCTCGTGTTCCTCATCTGAGGAAAGCAAATAAACAAATAATGTTAAACAGTTTGTTATGTATTTTACATAATCATTGAAACATATTTGGTAATTCATCTTGGGTTTGTCATCCCTGCCATTTTATCTACTAAGCAGCATAGACATTCAATACACAAACACACATTATTTAAACGCAGAATTCACCTTCAACTCTTCCATGCTCTTTAACATTTCCCCCAGGAACTTGTAGTAGTCACTGGAACGGGTTAGCAGTTCAATGTAGCGAGACTGGAGGTCTGTTGCCTGATGAAATTAGAATAGGTAGATTCATATAAAAGCTAAGATCATATGTTAATTAAATATCTACCAGCTGTTTAAACAATGACATGTAACAAACAGATATACCATTAAATTAAGGGTATAATTAAAATAGTTCATAATCTGAAGCAAATGAGGGCGTAAAGTTTACATGCTATGATTAACCACCAGGATATCAACACAAATTAATTACTCAGTGGTATTATAGCTGGCGATTCACTTTGGACGTCAAATCTTTCATTGCCCCTAAAGTCCCAGCTAAAGTCAGTATCGTGTATTGTTAATTTTATTTGGTTAACCAAGTCAAGAGCCAAACAGCCCCTACCTCTTGTCTGACCACAGTCGCAGGAGACTGCAGCATCGTTCTCTTAAAAGGGATGTTCAGCAGAGTTTCTAGGCCTGCACTGTAAGAGGCCAGCTGCAGCTCATAGTCCTAAAAACACAACATCACATGTGCGTCATATGCTGATATGTATTGCTAATGTGAGCAGAATATGGCCAGACATTGTATTTGCAAACTGTTCAAATTAAGTAACTATTTTTGTCACGAACCTTGATGGAAGTAGCACAGGTGTCCGCGTCTTTCTGGACGTCCTCCACTTTCTCCTTCTTGCCTTTGATTTCAGTGTGAAGAGCCTGTGCGGCAAGCAGAGGGCAATATGAATTCACTAATCCAGTCTGGTACTAGAGTAACCAGCACATTTCCTATGCACACTCATTTCTAATGTGTAGACTGTCATTCTGCAAAAGTGGCAATTTTACCATGCCCTTTTTTGGCATGGCTTTGTAGCATAAACCTTTGAGATAAAGTAGTACCGATTCTAAATTCTATCACGCAAAACATAAACTGTATTGGGAAATATTGGGAAAGTCAGGCTCTACTTATAAAACAAGAACCTGAGTCTGTAATGGACATTTCCTCTTTTAAGTTCTGGACCAGCAATGTTAACAGATGACAGCATATACTTTAGTTGTTTTTTTGGATTTCCCCCCCTTTTTCTCTCCAATTGTACTTGGCCAATTACCCCACTCTTCTGAGCCATCCCGGTCGCTGCTCCACCCCCTTCTGCCGATCCGGGGAGGGCCGCAGACTACCACATGCCTCCTCCCATACATGTGGAGTCACCGGCTGCTTCTTTTCACCTGACAGTGAGGAGTTTCACCAGGGGGGACACAGCACATGGGAGGATCACGCTATTCCCCCCCAGTTCCCCCTCCCCTTCAAACAGGCGCCCCGACCGACCAGAGGAGGCGCTTGTGCACCAACCTGGATACATACCCACATCCGGCTTCCCACCCGCAGACACGGCCAATTGTGTCTGTTGGGACGCCCGACCAAGCCGGAGGTAACGCGGGGATTTGAACCAGCGATCCCCGTGTTGCTAGGCAACGGAATAGACCGCCATGCCAGCTGGACGCCCGAGACCATATACTTTTAAAACAAATGAGAGCGGCTGGTGGAGATTTTCAATTAAAATTCAAGTGACACATCAAATGTATCTGATGTTGTAGGAGAACTTTCCAACCACCGGTCACTGAGAGGCGGTTTTCATTCAAACCAAACACAACACCACCTAATTTCACTTATTTGTTCCCTCTCTGTGCTGATGTGATAAAACAAATGGTATGAGTTATTTCCACTGGGATGGAAACACCTGCCTTCTGTTGGTTAAGGTGATCCATAAGCGTCTGGATATCAGACTGCCTGGTCGTCTGCAGGTTATCTTGCCGCTTCCTGGCATTGTCTATCCACTGTTCCAGGGAAGCGCTCGTCTGCTGATAATGCCTCAGTTGTTTCTCCTGCTTTTCCAGGTCCCACACTCTGAGGGGGAAAGAGTGGGAGGAAGAGGAAAGGCAGGCGGTGGAGGGATATTTTTAGTTGCTCGTACTGGAAAATGAGGAACACAGCGTCAGGCAAGGTGCTTGGCCAGAGAGCGGTGAGAAGATCATATGATGGAATACTGTGAAATAGCAAAACACCACTGAGGGCTTATTAACGTAGTGCAAGTGTGTCCGTGTGTAAAACTTTTTACCTGCTATCAATCTGGGTCTGGATGCGGCGCCAGCGGTCAGACTTCTGATTCACTAGCTCCAAGTATTTGGACAAATCAACGTCACACTTGTGGAAGGACTGAGAGATCTGACCATTCCAGTGTAATGCCTTGGTCAGGTCAGACTCCATGGCCGTAAGCAGGTCTCTTTTCTGATCCAGCTCCAACTTCATTTGCTGCACAATAATTGAGAAATACTTGCATATTTTTTATGGTAAACTCACAAAAAACTGCTGCTGACTTACAATTAGTACTTTAATATGAAATATACAGTAGTGCATATTAGATAGTAGCAGCAGTAGTAGTAGCAGCAGTAGTAGTAGTGGTAGTAGTAGTAGTAGTAGTAGTAGTAGATAGACAACATTATTTCCCAATTCTTCAGAGGTTAAACAGTTAAACAGTGTCAGGAACCGTTCTGTTAACTAGGTCAAATGTGGTCAACATGTCAGACCTTCAGGGTGCTGCGGTAATTTTCCACCTCACGAAGGTCCAGAGAGGTGGTGTCCTTCTCTGTCAGACGCGCCTCGTGAACCTTGATGACATCCTCGGCCTGTAGGAGGCTCTGAAGCAAGGACTTGAGAGCTGACAGTCTGTTACCAAGACACATGAAAACACGCCATTACCTTTCTTTCTTTCTTTTTTTTGGATTTCCCCCCCCCCTTTTTCTCCCCAGCTGTATCCGGCCAATTACCCCACTCTTCTGAGCCGTCCCGGTCACTGCTCCACCCCCTCTGCTGATCCGGGGAGGGCTGCAGACTACCACATGCCTCCTCCCATACATGTGGAGTCGCCAGGCGCTTCTTTTCACCTGACAGTGAGGAGTTTCACCAGGGGGACGTAGCGCGTGGGAGGATCACGCTATTCCCCCCTGAACAGGCGCCCCGACCGACCAGAGGAGGCGCTAGTGCAGCGACCAGGACACATACCCACATCCCGCTTCCCACCCGCAGACACGGCCAATTGTGTCTGTAGGGACGCCCGACCAAGCCGGAGGTAACATGGGGATTCGAACCGACGATCTCCATGTTGGTAGGCAATAGAGTAGACCGCTATGCTACCCGGACGCCACACATTACTTTTCTGATGGTGACCAGACACAACAGCGGATGGATTAAAATCTCATCCCGCAACATGAGGTCAGTAAATCTGTCCATTGTCACAGTTTATGAGCAGTCGTAGGGTGAAATATTAATCTGACACTTACCACTGATCTCACACGGTACCATGTTTTCTTGTGCATCATTTAGTTTCTTATACAGAATTAACATGACAGTACCAAGGGAATAAGTAGGTATCGAGTTTATACCTCTGGAAGTAAGCTGAGGAGAAGCCCTGCAAGTCCCCGATTTTCAGGTTGATGATGTCCAGCTCAGAGTAGAGGAACTTTGCTTGCTCCGAGTCTGCAGGGGTCCCCTCAAGCTGCTTCAGGATCTTCTCTCTCAGATACAGGTACTCGTCGTGGACGGAATCTAGGTCTTTTTGCACGATCTGGACATCAATATGAAAAATGGACAATCGAGATGAAATCAAAGAATTGAACCGCTACGTCCAATTTTTGGTAAACTACTGTTTCATCACATATATAATGAGGACCTTTAAAAGTCTTTTTCTTTTGATTTTGGAGTTTGTGTCCAGATAGGTAAGGCTCATTGCATTTGACTTCTGTTGAGTCACGGGTATAACAGTGCAGCTGTGTTCGGAAAAATCATATACCTGCAGCTCGTGGAGGTGCTGCGTGCACTCATGGACGCTATTGTCCCCGAAATGAACATGGAGATGCTGAGTGAGGCTGGACTCCGCCAGCTCCAGCCTCTGTCGGAGAGCTTGCAAGCCGCTGAGCAGGGTTAGGTTTAAGGCGGAGCTGGGTTGGGCAGGCTTGGTGATGACTTTGGTGATGACTGTATTAGTGGCCGGTAAGGTTTGCGCCTTAACGGGCTCCTGCTTGGCAGGCTCCTGCTTCACGTCAACCACTTTGACAGGAGCTGTTGATAAAACGTTTGAGTAATTCATAAGAAATGATTAATCAAAGCAATTAATTATTTAACTCTTTCCTAAGAATAGAACTCCATTTACAAAACAGTACATATCAGTTTTTCAATCAGATGCAATATTTTCCCCCCCTTTTTTTCCTCCACAGCTGTATCCTGCCAATTAACCCACTCTTCCGAGTCTTCCCGGTCCCTGCTCCACCCCCTCTGCCGATCTGGGGAGGGCTGCAGACTACCGCACGTCTCCTCCGATACACGTGGAGTCGCCAGCTGTTTCTTTTCACCTGACAGTGAGGAGTTTGGCCAGAGGGGTGTAGCACGTGGGAGGATCAAGCTATTCCCCCCCGGTTCCCCCTCCGCCCCGAACAGGCGCCCCGACCGACCGACCGCTAGTGCAGTGACCAGGACACATACCCACATCCGGCTTTCAACCCGCAGACACAGCCAATTGTGTCTGTAGGGACGCCCGGCCAAGCCGGAGGTAACACAGGGATTCGAACCCGAGATCCCCGTGTTGGTCGGGAACAGAATAGACCGCTACGCCACCTGGATGCCCCAATCAGATGCAGTACCGACAATCTAGAGAGGACTTTTGTGATACTCACTGTATGTTGGCAGCTTGACAATCAGTGTGTCATAGCGAGTCTGAGCTCCAGCATACTGGCCCTGTATGCTTTTCTTGTCCTCTTCTCCGAACATCTCAGAGCCTTGGCTGTTGCGCAGGAACTCCTGGTAGTGAGTCTCCAGTCTTTTAATGACACTGCGGTACTCCTCGGGACGCATTTTGGACAGCTAAGAAGAACAGATGACAGAGAGGGGGGGTCAGTTTAAGGGACGGCGGCATAAGGTGACAGGGGAAAAAAAAGAAGCAGAAGACAGGCTGTTGTGACAGATTGTGTTTCAGGGTTATAGGTTAATTAAGATATAGTTCAGCTATGTATCCGGTGATTTCTCGTGGGAAATGCATGACTACGCTTACGGTCATTTTGAGGGGCAGAGAGTGCATGACAGACTACTGTCTCCAGGATATCTTACCATGCTCAGAGTGAGCGAGTTGATGTAACTGATGTCCTTCACACAGTACTGCCAGGAGATAAGACTCTTGATGTTGATGTAGAGCTGGTTCCAGATGCTCATGATGGCCTCATAGTACTGTTCATTCCTGACAAACAACAGAAAGGATTTGGAATGCACTCCCTTTTGGAGCAGAAAACAGTGTGCCACTGTGTGCCGATGAAGTGAGGGGAGCTAGCGCAGAAGATCACGAGTCTATAAAGTACAAGTGTAAATTATTTAATGTATCTACTTATGTATGAACATATGTTGATAGAGTGTGCAAATCCATCTTATGTATGCCAGTGCACAATAGACACACACAAATACACATTATACAGGAAAATAAGAGTCTTGCAAGCTAGAAAAGCACTATATAAAATGCAGACCATGTGTTTAATTTTATTTATACACTACTATATATACACCACATGTAATGTTTATTTACGCATTGATTCAGCTATGTGTTTGTGAACTGGTTAAATGGATGGCCAAGGTCAATTTTTAATTGCGTTAAGAAAATCTGCTTGAGCTGACAAATCAAAATCAGGAATCAGGGACAATTTATCGAAGAAAATAAATTAAAATAAATAATATGTATTTTAATAAATATTTAATAAATAAATATTAATACATAAATATTTACATTAATAAATATTTTTTATTTATATTATAATATGCATGTAAATATAATATAAATAAATAAACACTCATTTGTTTAGCTATATTAATAAATAAATAAATACATAAATATTTAATAAATTGGATAATTTTAATTTGATTTTATTTTTAATAATCTAAAAAACTAAATTAAATCAAAATAGCAAGTCCCCGCTTAGCTTCCTGTAAAGGTAGCCTAGGCTTCAAGAAACATATCAGTAAAAGATTGCAGCGGTGACGGAGATCTGTCGTTTTTTTTTCAGTCCTTTCTTCACCGGCTAAGTGAGCCTTACTTGGTGGCGAGGCCGACGCTCAGTGGGTTTGGTGGGGGGATGAGCAGACACACAGAAGGAATCAACATATCCAGCCCTCCGGGTCCCGTCACGAGCCACTTGCTGCGCTGGGAGTTGTCTTTCAGGATGCCTTCGTTTCCTTTGAAAATCCCCCTCTGCAGCACAACGACACCGGGGAAACGCTGAATAACATGTTCTGCCCCCTCACACCAAACAGTATGTCAGAGGGTCGGGTTGTGCGTGGGCTGTGTGTGTGTGTGTGTGTGTGTGTGTGTGTGTGTGTGTGTGTGTGTGTGTGTCCCCGTTGACACAATGCACATCTGACCTGGTCTTGTTTGAAGTCACAGAGGGCCTGGACAATGACGGCGCTGCTGCTCTTCTCCTCAGGGTTGCGAGGTCTCAGCCTGACGATGGTTTTGGACTTGATAACCAGACTTTGGACCTGCCTCTTGTTCTCCATTATCCTCTCCTTCTCTCTCTGTAAACAAGCAAATATAAAACATGTCTCTCAGAGCCCATTCGTCACCATTAGTGTCTTTACTCGAGATGATGCCTTCACTTATCTCTTATCACTCATTCACACTCAGGAACATCCCACATCTCCGTGGAGTGCTGAAAGTGAAAGTATTCTTAACATCCACGGGTTCACTTCCACACCTCAGTTTTTACAAGTCTATCCATAAAACCAGCCCGTCTGGTTAAAAACAAATGCAAACTGTTCCCAGTGGGGCTGGAATGCGGTGGCACAGAACACTCAATTGAACAAACCCCTCATGGTAATTCACTCGGTGTTACGTAAGCACCTCGCACCGAGTCTCACGAAATGCAAAGATACCTCCAGGTTTTTGAGGAGTTCCGTCAGGTTCTCCAGCGGCGTCTTTTTGTCACAAGTGAAGCTATTACGGACGTTCTCATGTTGCTTCTGCAGCTTCCCGTAGGTCTCGTTGGCTTCCTTGAAGAACTGTAGGTGGTAAAAGACAAGAGAAAAAAAAACACAACAACTTGCGATCAGCATCTATAGGAAACACTAACGCGACTACGTGAGTTTACTGACTGAAGAAGTGTGTCATAGAGCAGCATGTTGTGTTGTGTGTGTGTGCATGTGCGTGTTTTAGCATGTGTAGGAGAACGTTAACTGACCTGGCTGTAGGCGGCATTCTCCTTCAAGTGGACATGGATGCACTTGGTGATCTGCAGCAGCCAGCTCCACTGGGTCTGTAAGGTGTCCATGTAGGCCTGTGGCAGGAGAAACCAACATCGGTACAAAACATACTTCATGCCTTTCTATCACCCCACCGTGCCGTTTTAATAAGGCGGAAGTCCCTTATAGTCATCAGGTGTAGCGACTGGCTACTTGTGTACAGAGCAAAAGTTGCCGGGTGGAGCCATTCCTATGCAAATGGCGTTTAAATAATCTGGTTCTTGTGATCAAACAGTCAATTTAAAGTGATCACCCCCACCCCCACCCCCCCGTTTTTCTCCCCAGTTGTATCCAGCTAATCACCCCACTCTTCCAAGCCATCCCGGTCGCTGCTCCACCCCCTCTGCCGATCCGGGGGGGGCTGCAGACTACCACGTCTCCTCCAATAGCACATGTGGAGTCGCCAGCTGCTTCTTTTCACCTGACAGTGAGGAGTTTCACCAGGTGGACGTAGCGCCAGGGAGGATCACGCCAGTCCCCCCCGAACAGGCGCCCCAACTCAACAAAGGAGGTGCTAGTGCAGCGACCAGGACACATACCCACATCTGGCTTCCCACCCGCAGACACGGCCAATTGTGTCTGTAGGGACGCCCGACCAAGCCGGAGGTAACACGGGGATTCGAACCGACGATCTCCATGTTGGTAGGCAATAGAGTAGACCGCTACGCTACCCGGACGCCACACGTGACTTTTCTGGTGGTGACCAGAAACAACAGCGGATGGATTAAAATCTCATCCCGCAACATGAGGTCAGTAAATCTGTCCATTGTCACAGTTTACGAGCAGTCGTAGGGTGAAATATTAATCTGAGACTTACCGCTGATCTCACACGGTACCATGTTTTCTTGTGCATAATTTAGTTTCTTATACAGAATTAACATGACAGTACCAAGGGAATAAGGAGGTATCGAGTTTATACCTCTGGAAGTAAGCTGTGAAGTTTGTATTTTGATCTTCGATTTAAAAAACATTTTATTTTATTTTTTTAATGGGTGCGAGAGCTGGCGTTGGATAGGCTGAGGGAGCCTGGTCTCCTGCATCCCAATGGACCCAGGGACCACAGCCCTGCTCGGAGCAGCACTCGAACAGGACGCGCCAAGGGCGGTTTGGCGGCGGCCTTGCCTGGCGTCGACTGTGCAGTGTTTTTGTCCGCATCTGCGTTTGTGTCGTTGTGTGGAGAGCGGGGGAGGTGTGTCGAAAGTGTCTGGCTGGGAGAGCTGGCATCGGATTGGCTGGGGGAGCTTGGTCTGCTGCGCCCGGTGGGCCCAGGGACCACAGCCCTGCTCGGAGCTGCGCCCGGGGAGGAAGACCAAGTGCAGGCTAAGCTAACTGCTAGCCCATGCAGACCGGTACTTCCGACAGTCATCCTGGCTGGCGCTCCTTCTCTGTTTCTGGTGGTGTTGTTTTTGGAAATTTTGGATGTGTGTTTTTATCTTTTGTGCTGCACTGCTGTGGGCTGGGCGAAACCAAATTGCGTTTCTTTTGTGTACACAAGTACATGATAGAAATGACAATAAACCGTTCCTGATTCCCGATTCCTTCTGAGGATTCAGCCTGCTGTCATTAAAATGTACTTTATGCAACATTAAGCAACGTTACTGTAACCTGTAGCCGGTTTTTAAAGTCCTGTTTGAAGTGTTTGAAGCCGCTGATACTTTGTTACAACACAGCAGCCAGCAGTAGCTACTCTTATTCGGTCATTTACATCCAGTAAAATAGAGACATCGCCCGTTTCCTTACTTACCACATCAGCATGTGATGTGAGCACTAGAAGCAGTTTCCACTGTGGTGGCAGTCAGTGAGGACCACCCGATAAAATCGCTCACCTCAATCTTGTCGGAGGCAGGGTGGTTGTTGTTCAGGAGGCCGTCCACCTTCGTCTTCAGCTTATTCAGCTCCTTTTCCTTCTCCTCCAGGTCCCTCATCAGCCTCTGCCAGGTACAAAAAAAAGGAGAAAAAGTAAGCGACTTCATAGGCTAGAGCAGAATTACAGACTTGTCATCGCTTATTATTACAGAACCAATGGGTTTTTTTGGGGGGGGGGTTTGGGGGGGGATTCCCACCTCCTTTTTTCTCCCCAATTGTACTTGATCAATTACCCCACTCTTCCGAGCCATCCCGGTCTCTGCTCCACTCCCTCTGCTGATCCGGGGAGGGCCGCAGACTACCACGTGCCTCCTCCCATACATGTGGAGTCACCAGCCGCTTCTTTTCACCTGACAGGGAGGAGTTTCACCAGGGGGATGTAGCGCGTGGGAGGATCACGCTATTCCCCCCAGTTCCCCCTCCCTCCCGAACAGGCGCCCTTGACCGACCAGAGGAGGCGCTAGTGCAGCGACCAGGACACATACCCACATCCGGCTTCCCACCCGCAGACACGGCCAATTGTGTCTGTAGGGGCGCCCGACCAAGCCGGAGGCAACACGGGGATTTGAACCGGCGATCCCTGTGTCGGTAGGCAACGGAAGAGACCGCCACGCCACCCGGACGCCCTCGAACTGACGTTTGAAGGCAAACCAAACCAAAACAAGACAAGTCAAAAACAAAACAAAGACTCGACACATCAAATATTCAACTGTACCCGAACGCACCGACTAAGACGAGAGCATCTAACCTGGAAAACAGCAGCATGCGGTCTGAAATGCTTACCGAGTAGCTCTCCTGCTTTCTGGGGATGTACTGGTCAATGTTCTTGTCTCCCCAGTCAAAGACAAGCTCCTCCTCCTCCTTCTCATTAACCCACATGATGGCCCGTGAGATCTCCTCGATGATGCTCTGGAGCTCTTGCAGCTGACCCAAACGGCTGTAGGCCATTTTCTGAAAGACAGCAACGTAAATATTTCAACAGATTAACCAATGTGAAATGTCACCAATTTTCAGTAAACAAATTCAATAGTTGCTCCCCCCCCCCCTTTCTTTCTAGGTAGATGTGTTATGCAGAGGTTTGTTGTACCTGCAGGCTGTCCCATTCTTGATCCAGAGCGTGGAGGTTGGATCTGTCGCCCCTCATGTTCTGCAGAAGAGATGGTTTTTACGGTCAATTTGCACTGAAAGAGCACCAATAAACAGATTATAAAATGTTGTATCCGTGTAGCCATATAAGCTAACATCTGTTGCCACTACTCAAAGTCGATACTTTGTTGCAACATAAGATATCTTAAGCATTACGCTTACTGAGCTGAAAGATGAACTGAAAATCGCTGAAGATTCAAGAAACTTATTGCCATACAACCAGGTTGGTGGTATTTATTGACGGTACGTTGTCTACAGTGTTACGGTTACGGTGTTTCTGTTGAAATAATGCGATTATACAGATTCCTAAAAGACTCCTTATGGAAATAAAGACACGGAGAAAGGCCCTCACCAATTCATCCCGGGCTCGATCCACCTCCTGGTTTCTCTGGATGGAGCTGTGGTATTTTTTGTGGCTAAGGATTTGCTGTTCAAGTGAGGCCGAGTCTTCCCCCCACGGAGATGTCTCAATCAGACGCTATGTGAGACAGGGACGCAGCTGATTAGATCACTGAAAAACAAACACTAGACCTCCGACATGCCTTTACAGCACCACAAATGACCTCATCAAAAAATTTTGTTTTTTTTTTGTTGTTGTTGTTGCATGGCACCTGTATGGCACTTGTGCCATTATGGTGCCACAAGGTGCCATTATGTCAGAGAAACCCAATCACGTCTTTCTCTTGTTTGCCCTCTAGGGGTCAGCATATCACCATCAAGCGCATCCACTGTCTACTCGACTGTCTTCAGCAGAAAACTATTCCAACTATTCCCCCCCAACCAGGGTTCAAAGCCCTCAGCTTTGATAAGCACTCTGCTTGACAAACCGCCCATTAGCCTGTCCCTCCTCTGAACTTGCACATTTTTTTTCCTCCCCCCTTTTTCTCTCCAGCCTTTTGTTTTCTCACCACACCCTTCCTTTATGATTTCAAGGCTGAAGGGCCTTACGGTGTGCACGCCGTGAGACTACGAGGAGCAATAAAAGCAGCAGAAATAAGAGTGAGACAGTTGCAGCTCGATAAAACGTGTGTGCAACAGCTCAAAACACGAGCCAAAGGTACACCGGAGGCCTTGGGTGGGGCGCGGACAGAAAACGACGCAGTCTGGTTTTTAGTTTCAGTTCTAGCAGCAAGACCTCCTACCAACGGAACATTTCTCAACACAAGGACTTTGGGAAAGTCAATGGACTATGACTGATACAGCTTGGAGAAGTGGGGAAATTAAAGGCTGTATGTTTGTGTGTGGGCGGGCGGGCCAATAATGGTGGTGGTGTGTGTGTGAGTGTAGGGTTAGAGTTGGGGGGGAGGGGGGGTAGAGTCAATGTAAGGGCGTTTTCCCATGAGCCTGTCAAACATCATTCAAACTGCCTTGTCCCATAAGGCCTGAGTCAGTAGAGTGTCAGATTTCACACTCCTTCACTTCTCTTCTCATTTTCTCTTGCTTTCTCGGCTTCATCGTGGCTCTCTCTCTCTCTCTCTCTCTCTCTCTCTCTCTCTCTCTCTCTCTCTCTCTCTCTCTCTCTCTCTCTCTCTCTGTCTTGCTCTCTCTTTGTCTCTCCCTCGCTCCCTCAACATATCTCGCTTCCCGTCTGACCCCGCAGCTCATGTGATGGCAGTACGTCCAAATTGGTTCAGTCACAAGCCAGCTTGGAATATGTGATAAGAGGAGTGCCACGGATCCACTTCTCCTTTATAACTCACACACAAAAACACACACACACACACACACACACGGATACACAACCACTCAAACCAACACCGAGCTGCCTGAGCGTGAATAGACATCTGGGAGTTCCTAAATGATGCCGTCACTGAGCGTATCCTCCATATTCGCCTTGAGGGGCGATAACGTCACAGCCAAGTGTGAAGCGCTTACCTTCTGCTGAGCAATCCAGGCCATGGCATCGTGGAAGCTCCTCCCAACATCTATGGAGCCCACGCTGCCTCTGCTTCGTCTGACGGTCGCCCCACCGAGAGACTGTTGGATAGCACCGTGCATGTGCTGCAGCTGATCCAGTCTGCAGAGATGGAAAAAAAAGTGCTTTGTGAATTTTATAAGGGTACATTTCACGCTCCTCTTCAAAGGGCACAGATGTGAAATACCGTACTTCCTGGACTATAAGTCGCTGTTTTTTTTTTGTTTTTTTTACTCGTCTGGCTGGTTCTGCAATTTATATTCTAAAGCGACTTATATAATGCAATTTGGTTTTTGTACGAATACGCTGCATTTCAACTACTGCCACTAGATGGCACTGCTTAATCTTGTGACCCAATCGGCTCTGTGCATGACTGTAGTCCACTGACTTCCGGTTTTTGCCAGTTTCCTGTTTGTTGGCGTGCGCTGTTGACAATGGCATATTTTTGGCGATGCCTGCAAGATTGACCGTGGATAAATGGCAACCACATGCGCACACCTGTCCACACACTTTCACCTGCACCTCCCAGCACACGGGTGAAACGTTTCAAGTTGTACATATCAAGTTACGTCCCCAATTATGAGGATGGAATTATGGACGTACGTTGATATGTACAACTTGAAACGTTTCACCCGTGTGCTGGGAGGTGCAGGTGAAAGTGTGTCGACAGTTGTGTGCATACAGTTGCCATTTATCCACGGCAAATCTTGCAGGCATCGCCAAAAATATGCCATTGTCAACAGCGCACGCCAACAAACAGGAAACCGGAAGTCAGTGGACTACGGTTATGCAGAGTCCGCCCATAGAAACCGAACGAGTAGAACGGACACCGAACTGTTAGCCGTGGTCATTCGAGTAGCTCGACAGAAAATGGCGACTGCTGCTAGTTGCTATGGTGCCGACCCACGTCAGCAGAGGTGTAAAAACCAGGCCCAGGAAGTAAATGTCCAAACCGTGTATTTGCTCCAACCGTGTTACTAAACCAGCTGACGTCATTAGCTAGTTTCCCCTACCTAAGTTGAGGAGTGCTGTTGACCAATGTAACCGGTTATTTTCTTGCCCGGTGCGGGATTCGATACCCACAAGGTGACATCGCTAACCGCTCGGCTAAAGGGTCAGACCCGTTAGCTAGGGGGCTAACGGGTCTTAATAGTAGTTTACACTAGAATCTGCTGGTGTGGTGCATGAGTGGAGCAAATACATGGTTTGGACTTTTACTTTCTGGACCTGGTTTTTACACCGCTGCACGTCAGTGGGGCTGTTAATGTTCGTACTACGTCACCGCTCGTCTGGCCGTTACTGCAAAGCCTCACTTTCAGCGACTCCGCGACTTGCCGTAAGTCGGCTTGCACGGAGGTTTTTCCGAAAGTTAGCCCGCTACAACGGTCACGGCTCTTTGCAGGGGCAGCGGCTCAAATGGCCGCCGCGGCTCTGACCATCCTGCTGTGTTGGTTTGAAGTGGAATGACGTTCTACTGTCATTCAATTTCTACGGTACCATATAACCATATAAATGCGACTTATCGCAGCACTAGCGCCTCCTCTGGTCGGTCGGTTCAGAGGGGAGGAGGAACTGGGAGGGGGGGTAGCGTGATCCTCCCACGCGCTACCCCCCCCCTGGCGAAACTCCTCACTGTCAGGTGAAAAGAAGCGGCTGGTGACTCCACATGTATGGGAGGAGGCATGTGGTAGTCTGCAGCCCTCCCCGGATCAGTCTCTCTCTCTCTCTCTCTCTCTCTCTCTCTCTCTCTCTCTCTCTCTCTCTCTCTCTCTCTCTCTCTCTCTCTCTCTCTCTCTGTCTCTTTCTGTCTCTCTGTCTGTCTGTCTGTCTCTCTCTCTCTCTCTCTCTCTCTCTCTCTCTCTCTCTCTCTCTCTCTCTCTCTCTCTCTCTCTCTACTCCTGTATTTTCACAGTGTGTCTGGTGTGTGGTGTGTGTCTGTGTGAGAGTCTATAAACGGCCAAACTAAAGCACTTGGGGCCTTGATTCTTTTTGGAGGTTATTGGG
Organism: Lampris incognitus; assembly: GCF_029633865.1. NCBI lineage: Eukaryota > Metazoa > Chordata > Actinopteri > Lampriformes > Lampridae > Lampris > Lampris incognitus. Next base: position 7,518,585 of record NC_079224.1, on the reverse strand, counting down.
GATGATCAGGGGCACCTATAAAAAAATAGCGGAACATTAAAATTATGCATAATTAATTATGCACAAATATGCAAAATCTGCATTTTTCTAAAAATGGCTAAAAACCACGTTTCTCGGCATTTCAGATGATTCTGAGCATCTTTGATTTTTTCACCTATAAATTTTTTTTTTCTGGGACTTAGAAATGTTTTGGCATTATGCAAAATAAATGCATTTTTGCAAAAATGCACTTATAATCCTCATTTTTTTTGGAGGTGGTAGGTATTGTTCCAGAGAGGACCAGAAAAATAGCAGAAAATTAAAATAATTATAATAATTATGCATAATTATGCAAAATATGCATTTTCTAAAAATGGCTAAAAACCACTTTTCTCGGCGTTTCAGATGATTCTGAGCATTTGGGGGGAGGGAGTTGGAGTGGGGGGGGGTTTAGGGGCAGGGGGAAGGCGGTTAGCTGGCGGGATGAAGAGGAGGGAGATTTAGACGGGTGGAGAACCAAACCGCTACGTTGTAGCGGGGTTCTTCTAGTATCTATATAGTCCCCTCACAACAACGCATTTTTTGTTGAGTGCGACTAATACTCCAGTGCGACTTGTAGTCTGGGAAATACGGTAGGTGGGTGAAGTAAATCAGTGAATAATATTACACACAACAGACCCACCCGCAGATCACCTTTGGTTTTGTGGTGCCACCTGTTTGGCGCTTTGGTGAAATGTATTTCACATAAAACATGTGTTTTTGGGTGGAAAAGTATCAATTTAAAATATTAAGGTTAATGCTATTCATACCCTTTCTGTCTGAAGACTAGATTTTGCAGTGTTTTTTTCAAAACCGAAAGGATTCTCCCTACAAAGCACAAATTCACTTGTGAGATCTTGTACAGGCATAGCCACACACACACACACACACACACACACACACACACACACACACACACACACACACACACACACACACACACGTCTTGTATTACCTTCTAAATAAGTCATGAGGAACACGCATGTGCTGTAAGTCCAGGGCACATCTCTTCAGCTGCTCCAGGGTCTCTGAACTCATGGCCAGCAGCTTCTCTGCCTCCAGGACTGGACCACCCTAGAAGGCCACATGAGCAAGACAACAACACCGGTCAGTCAACGCCCCAATTCTACTCTATTTGAATAAAAAAAAAACCCCGGTAACACTTTAGTATGGGGAACGTAGTCACCATTAATTAGGTGCTTATTAGCATGCAAATTAGCAACATATTGGCTCTTCATTGGTCATCGTTACGTACTCATTAATGCCTTATTCTGCATGGCCTTATTATACAACCAGTAAGCCATTAACTATGAGTTTTCCCTCTATAACCTCAGAAGTATTGCTTACTAGTAGTACCATCTCAATATGGTTTGCTTAATATGGCCTTTATAAGGTGGTAGTACCACAAGAAGAGTTATTCTCCCTTACTAACACTTAATGAATATGCTCTGTTCTTACATAACAACACACAAAACTACAAGGCTTCATAGTGTTACATTACTGTAAATTAAGTTGTTGTTACTTAGAATATGTTCCCCATACTAAAGTGACATCATGATCATTACTAATTCACTAGTAATTAAGTTTTTTTTATGTTCCCCATGCTAAAGTGTCACCAAAACCCCCCAAAAAAACCAAGAAAAGAGAAAGAGAAAGAAAAAGAAAAATAATGAAAATAAAAGCAATAAAAGTGAAAATGAAAGCAAGCAACAAAGAAATGAAAGGACAAAAACCCAAAGTAGCTATCCAGCTCCTATATCAGCTGCATAAAGAGCTGACCATCTGGAAGTTGTTTGTTCATATCTGAGGAGGAATCAGCATCGCTGCCTGGCTAGTCATACAGACAGCTACCGAGCACAGTAGTGCAGTGAAACAAAATGTGAGGTAATAATAACACAACTCTGACGATACCAAATAAATAGCAAATGCCACTCAAAATAACAGCTTCATCGCATCGTTATTACTGTTGAGGTCACTGCTGTTGCCATTGGTCTTACCACCATGCAGGCGTGCAATGTTATTTTATCATGCAAAACTGAAAAGCATCATGCTGTAAGACAGTGTGTGCATGCATGTGTGTGTGTGCATGTGTATGTGTGTGGGGGGGGTTCACTCTTACACTCTGGAGAATATGCTGTGCTCTCTCAAGGTATTCTTGCCCCTGGTTCTGCAGGTACCCCGCTTTATGCTGGATGTTGACCACACTAGCAAGGAGCGGAAAAAAAGAGAAACAACAAGGGGTGACTGACTGTCTGTATTATAGCCTTGGATGATGCAATGCCACTGAAAAGATCCAAGTAACACACAGCCACGATACAAAGTTTCACTGACAAACTATCAAAATAACGTTGTGTGTTTTTTGTGCCAGCCGTCCTGACTTTCATTAGATTTACAATAGAAAAGCTCTGTTAAAGGGGGATTCTTCAATTAAGGGAGGGTTTTCTGTCCCCTAGGGTAGATTTTCAAGGGGGGAAAACAACAATTATTGTGTTTGTTAGTCAGGTTGTGTTAGCTATGAAGAAACAATAGATGTGTGTCTCAGTGAGGACATTTTAATACTTGTTCAGCATGTTGAAAATGTGGCAGAACGTCCCTGTTGTGGGCTTGTCCCCAACCCAGACCTTTTAACTCCCCCTCTATAATAAAGTAATAAAAACGGTTGAATTCATTAAAAGCTCGGCTTTGCATTTTCTCGCAATATTTTAAAAGATATATTTTTCCACATTCATATGGGTTTATATGTGCACACTTACACATCGCTGGCCCTCATACACGTGTCGTCACGTCACGCCCAGCATTTTAGAGCAGTGGTTCTCAACCTTTTTGGGGTCCTGGACCCCCTGCGTATTTTTGATCTACCCTGAGGACCCCTCCACCTGATCTTGGGGGAGGGGGGTTGCAATTTGTTAGAAACAGTAGAAACTGCCTTTTAAATTGCATTATAGCATTTATTCACTCTTTGGGGCAAAAATAAGAGCTTTCAGTTGTAACTTAGATTTAGTTAACAAAACAGAATTCTTATGCAGTAACTTTCAGATATATGTAACAAAACAGAATATGTATTCAGTAACTTTCAGATATATGTAACAAGACAGAATATGTATTCAGTAACTTTCAGATATATGTAACAAAACAGAATATGTATTCAGTAACTTTCAGATATATGTAACAAAACAGAATTCTTATGCAGTAACTTTCAGATATATGTAACAAAACAGAATTCTTATGCAGTAACTTTCAGATATATGTAACTAAACAGAATATGTATTCAGTAACTTTCAGATATATGTAACAAAACAGAATTCTTATGCAGTAACTTTCAGATATATGTAACTAAACAGAATATGTATTCAGTAACTTTCAGATATATGTAACAAAACAGAATATGTATTCAGTAACTTTCAGATATATGTAACTAAACAGAATATGTATTCAGTAACTTTCAGATATATGTAACTAAACAGAATATGTATTCAGTAACTTTCAGATATATGTAACAAAACAGAATATGTATTCAGTAACTTTCAGATATATGTAACAACACAGAATATGTATTCAGTAACTTTCAGATATATGTAACAAAACAGAATTCTTATGCAGTAACTTTCAGATATATGTAACTAAACAGAATATGTATTCAGTAACTTTCAGATATATGTAACAAAACAGAATATGTATTCAGTAACTTTCAGATATATGTAACAAAACAGAATATGTATTCAGTAACTTTCAGATATATGTAACAAAACAGAATATGTATTCAGTAACTTTCAGATATATGTAACAACAGGATTTTTATGCAGTAACTTTTAACAATGCAAACGGGAGCGAGATCTCTTATTAAAATACAATAAATGACACTTGTGAAACAGATGTAATTAGAGAAAAAAGTCCTGTTACCCTTTATAGTTTAGGTAGATAAAGGTCTCCGTCACATTTGAGTAAAATAATCCTATTTCTATAAATGTCATAGGATCTTTTTTTTTTAAAGAGGTTTTATTTTCACTGACCCCTTGCAATTACACCACGGACCACTAGGGGTCCGCGGACCCCCGGTTGAGAAACACTGCTTTAGAGCAACGACGCTTTTTCAAGCAACAACAATGTGGTTGCCGTGGAAACGAGGAGCCGCCGGAGGCGCGTGAGCGGTCATGGCGGAGGCTTGACTTGTTCCATGTCCGCGAGTGTGACGTGAAGAGGTACATTGTAACGTGCATGGATAAGGAGACGCGCTGGCCGCTGGCTCGCGCGCCTGACCCTTTGGTCGGGCGGTTAGCGACGGCTCCTGCGGTGCGGGCGACACGGGTTCGCGTCCCGGCCACGGCACTTCCTGAGCCATCACCGAACACGCTGCCGGTCCGAGTGTTTTAGTTCAGAAAGGAGACGCGTCGCTTCATTCACGTGTACTGACCGCACGTCGTGCGCTTCGCCGACGTTTTTCCTCCAAAAAGTGGCCATTACCGTCACGACTTTGGACACGGCGTCGTGACGTCAACCCTATTTGGCAGGAGGAGCCGAGCGAGGCTAAGATATTGGCTCCCGGACCACTTTCAGAAGAGCTTTCGGAAAAGGGGGGGGGGATTAAAAAAAAACAAACAGATTTTAAAGAATTTTTTTTTCTCCAAAATTTCAAAAGCCAAAAGTGCCCCAAATTGAAGAATCACCCTGATATCAGCGATTAGCCTTTATCAGTCAGTGTGTGTGTGTGTGTGGGGGGGGGGGGGGGGTGAGAGGAGGGGGGGTGAAGGGGGACGGGGGAGGTGAGAGGAGGGGGGTGAAGGGGGACGGGGGAGGTGAGAGGAGGGGTGGGGGGGTTTAATGGGTGTGAACGGTGATTAGAGACGTTCCCAAGAATTCCCAGTAAAAGATCCCAGATACTGGGCAAGACTGCGGGGCGCCGAGCTCCTTCTACTTCCCTCTACACGGGACGGACGATAAAACAATAATAACAATAACAAAAGGAAAACAAGGTCGACTTTATCCCACGTTTGCCGTCGGTTAGCTTAGTAAGACGCGACCTTGGTCCCGTCAACTTCCCACCGACATGAATCTGTGTTTGGGTTTTCCTTCATTTCCCCCCACAGTTCCCTAACAAACAGGTGCGCTCCCCCGTCTTACCTCGCACCTCCTCCTCCTCCTCCTCCACCACCGCTCATGCTCATGTGCATTTTCTGTCCTCCGCCGCCGTGCACCGAGCTCCTGGTGACGGTGTTGTAGCTGTATCCTTCCGCGTAGTCCGCCGGGAAGCCGTTGCCGCCGACGAACACGGGGACGTCGGTCCGGAAACTAGCGCTGGCCAGGTCCGGTCGGGAATTACTCCTGGGACCCATGGCGGGGAGTCTCGACTGAGACCCGCGCAAACTCATCTTCTTCTTCTTCTTCTTCTTCTTCTTGCTGAGTTTAAGTACGCGGCCCTCGGTGGAAAAGCAGTACCGTCGTCCAAGTTGTTGCGGGTCGACTGTCCAGAAGGGGAGGGGGAGAGAGAAAAAAAGAGGACGGGTGGTGTTGCGCCGCCTGTTGCGCAGATAATGGTGCAGTAATGTGAAAAGACGGAAGCAGCCGCTTTTGGAAGTACAAACCACACCTTGCCGTGTTTACGGAACGCCCCCCCCCCGCACCTACATGAGGAGCTGGTCCGGGCTGGGCGGGGCGACCGCCCCGGCGGCCGTGTTCGCCCGGGTGGTGCCGCGGCTGTGTAGAAGTATTTGCCGCACTCGGTCCCGGTGTCGTGGAGGTCACCGAGAGGCAGGCGGAGGGTCAGCGTTTTCTGGGGGGGCTTCGCCCCCTTCCCGAAACGGATCGCCAAGCGTCGCCAAATGGACTCGCTCTATATCGCGCACGCGCACGCACTCGCGCACGCGCCGCCCGTCTATCTGTCTCCGCCCGTCTGTCTGTCAGTCCATCTGTCTCGCGTTAGACAGTGTGGCCCTCTGAATGCGGGTGACTCACTAATGAATGAGCAACTTTTTGCGCGTTCGTGCGGGGATCTGCACGGGCACGCGCGCGTGCGCGCGTGCGCGCGTTTTGTGCGTGGGAGAGAAAGCGAAAGACAGGAAGGGAGACGTCCTTTCATGTTGTGCCAGGAAGTAACCGCATACTCGGCGGAGAAACAGAGCGTGGATTGAAGGGAACCGGAAAACCCGGTACCCACCCGGCTGCAAACGAGGCCCTGCGCCCAGCACGTATCAGTGTTTTCTGAACGCACCGTGTCGCGGCCGGTTTCAGGTGAACTGACCGTTTAAAGGACAGCGAGACAAAAGGCCTGCTTGATGGACACATTCTGCCCTCTGGTGTTTCACCCGGGAGACTGCCTGTTCCCTCCCGGCGACAGGTCATTCATACCAGAGAAAAGACTGTGACAGACAGGCAGACAGACAGTCAGTCAGAAAGGCAGACAGACAGACAGGCAGACAGACAGTCAGAAAGGCAGGCAGACAGTCAGTCAGTCAGTCAGACAGTCAGAAAGGCAGACAGTCAGAAAGGCAGACAGACAGAAAGAAAGTCACAATTAGACAGACAGACACAGACAGTCAGTCAGTCAGACACACAGAGACAACAGACAGACAGGCAGACAGTCACAATTAGACAGACAGACAGACAGACAGTCAGACAGTCACAATTAGACAGACAGACAGACAGTCAGTCACACACACAGAGACAACAGACAGTCAGTCAGACAGACAGACAGTCACAATTAAACAGACAGTCAGTCAGTCAGACACAGAGACAACAGACAGTCAGTCAGACAGACACAGTCACAATTAGACAGACAGACAGACACAGACAGTCAATCAGACACACAGAGACAACAGACAGTCAGTCAGACAGACAGAGACAACAGTCAGACAGACAGACACCGACAGTCAGAAAGGCAGACAGTCAGTCAGTCACAATTAGACAGACAGACACAGACAGTCAGTCAGACACACAGAGACAACAGACAGTCAGTCAGACAGACAGACAGACAGACAGACAGTCACAATTAGACAGACAGACAGTCAGTCAGTCAGACACACAGAGACAACAGACAGTCAGTCAGACAGACACAGTCACAATTAGACAGACAGACAGACACAGACAGTCAATCAGACACACAGAGACAACAGACAGTCAGTCAGACAGACAGACAGACAGACAGACAGACAGACAGACAGACAGACAGAGACAACAGTCAGACAGACAGACACCGACAGTCGGACAGACAGCCAGACATGAATTAGTAAAATTAATTCTACACAGTAGTCCATTAAAACCAACACTCTTATCAGCAATGTCCACACCCTTCAGTATGACTTTTCCCCTCCCTGCTTTTCATACTGACATGTGCACATGTCTGCCTCCTGCAGTGATCCCAGGACGTCCCGTCCATTCTGTGACTCCTGCTCACGTGGTGATGCTGCAGCTCATGTCTGCATTATCCCTGCAGCTCATCATCACGCACGTTAATGGTCATCCGAAAACAAACGTTGGAAAAGCCTTTCGCACACTAAGCCAGAGACACCCTGCAGGGCTTTTCTTGCCCGCTCAGGTGTGTGATGACTGTACTTCTCTTTTCTCGGTGTGTAATAATCCTTCCTCTCCTAACAGACCTTACTGCAAGACTGAACATGCATGTTGCACTTAACTGCAGCCTAACAACAAGTACCACCCTGGGAGAAATGGACTCGATGGTTGGACGGTGGATCTTGGAGCCTGATCAGAGTACTGGGCCTGACGGGACCTGCACACCACCTACGTTACTCATTGCAGAGACTGGATCTGGTGTCAACAGATGACTACTCGGTAGACTCAGAGGAGACAGTTCTTCGGCTGCTCTGCAGACAAAATGCTCTGCAACAATTGGGCGGTGCTCACCGCACAAAGCTTTGTTTGCACTTGCAACAATACGTAGGAAGGGCTCTTCACGCCTGAGAACCGTCGCACAACTACTCAGCTGTCACAGAGGGCATCACGGGTGTGGCAGAGGAGGACTGTATCTCCTTAGAAAACGCGTCTGTCATCAGGTCCATGTAAATTTATGGCTTCGGAGGGTGTGACAGTTACCCCACCCTTCTGTCTTCACACACCGAGGCCGGCACCTCGCACCTATGTGTCTTGCAACACTTGCAGCGCCATTTCTTCCCCGTTCACTTTGCATGACCTGCTGGGCTTCAGAGCCAGCGTTTTGCATGACCTGCTGGGCTTCAGAACCAGCGTTTTGCATGACCTGCTGGGCTTCAGAACCAGCACTTTGCACGACCTGCTGGGCTTCAGAGCCAGCGTTTTGCATGACCTGCTGGGCTTCAGAACCAGCGTTTTGCATGACCTGCTGGGCTTCAGAGCCAGCGTTTTGCACGACCTGCTGGGCTTCAGAGCCAGCACTTTGCATGACCTGCTGGGCTTCAGAACCAAGATTTTGCACGACCTGCTGGGCTTCAGAACCAAGATTTTGCACGACCTGCTGGGCTTCAGAACCAGCATTCTGAGAGAGGCGGACGGGGGTCATGTTATGTCTAAGTCCTTGTCTCCTCAGCTGAAATCACATTATCAGGCTTTGGTATTTACCTTCTCTGGAAATACCGTGTTAGAAGTACTTCTGGAACCCTGTGTATCCAAAACACGTCGCCGGTACGAGCCCTGGTTCCCGCAAGAGTATCTTTTCAGTGAAAAGACGGATTTAGCGCCCACGTCACGGCGAGACATTTTACATCCGAGGCAGAAAAACAAAAAGGGGCATATCACGAGCTCTTACGTAATCACAGCACGCATGATGAACGGTCAAGCTAAACACAAACACAGGGCGGCCGTGCAAATGTGATGTATGTTGTATGTTACGCACGAGTCTGCAGAGACACCACGTTTACTCCCTACAGGCAGGCAAATCCATTATTGCAGGTGCTTTATCTGTTTGGTAGTGTATGAGCTGTTGAAGACGACTCTGTTTCTGTGTGTGTCTGTGTGTGTCTGTGTGTGTGTGTGTGTGTGTGTGTGTGTGTGTGTGTGTGCCCTGTGATGGCCTGGCAGCCTGTCCAGGGTGTCTCCCGGCCTGCCGCCCAATGACTGCTGGGATAGGCTCCAGCATCCCCGCGACCCTGAGAGCAGGATAAGCGGTTCGGACAATGGATGGATGGACAGCTGGATGGATGGATGGACAGTTAGATGGATGAATGGACAGCTGGATGGATGGATGGACAGCTAGATGGATGGATGGAGAGCTAGATGGATGGATGGACAACTGGATGGATGGATGGACAGCTGGATGGATGAATGGACAGCTGGATGGATGGATGGACAGCTAGATGGATGGATGGACAGCTAGATGGATGGATGGACAGCTAGATGGATGGATGGACAGCTGGATGGATGGATGGACAGCTAGATGGATGGATGGACAGCTGGATGGATGGATGGACAGCTGGATGGATGGATGGACAGCTAGATGGATGGATGGACAGCTGGATGGATGGACGGACAGCTAGATGGATGGATGGACGGCTAGATGGATGGATGGACAGCTGGATGGATGAATGGACAGCTAGATGGATGGATGGAGAGCTAGATGGATGGATGGACAGCTGGATGGATGGACAGCTGGATGGATGGATGGACAGCTAGATGGATGGATGGACGGCTAGATGGATGGATGGACAGCTGGATGGATGAATGGACAGCTAGATGGATGGATGGAGAGCTAGATGGATGGATGGACAGCTGGATGGATGGATGGACAGCTGGATGGATGAATGGACAGCTGGATGGATGGATGGACAGCTAGATGGATGGATGGACAGCTGGATGGATGGATGGACGGCTAGATGGATGGATGGACAGCTAGATGGATGGATGGACAGCTAGATGGACAGCTGGATGGATGGATGGACAGCTGGATGGATGGATAGACAGCTAGATGGACAGCTGGATGGATGGATGGACAGCTGGATGGATGGATGGACAGCTGGATGGATGGATGGACGGCTAGATGGATGGATGGACAGCTGGATGGATGGATAGACAGCTAGATGGACAGCTAGATGGATGGATGGACAGCTGGATGGATGGATGGACAGCTAGATGGATGGATGGACAGCTAGAAGGATGGATGGACAGATAGATGGATGGATGGACAGCTAGAAGGATGGATGGACAGCTAGATGGATGGATGGACAGCTAGAAGGATGGATGGACAGATAGATGGATGGCTGGATGGATATTGTTGCCATTCCTGTGACAGTGATGATGACAAAGAGGCAGACAGACCGAGAGAGAGAGAGAGAGAGAGAGAGAGAGAGAGAGAGAGAGAGAGAGAGAGAGAGAGAGAGAGAGAGACTTTGACTTTCAACAATACTTTAATAAAAATCACAAGAAAACGACAGCGCAAGGACCAACATGGTCAGTAACATCAGATTCACAGAATCTAGAGCCTCTCAGGACACTCCCCAAGACCGGCTCATCGTCCACAACGCAGCAAAGCACATTTTCACACCACCACACACTGCCAACACTTTCCAGATCGTCCTCCAGTGTGAAGTAGCAAAAATCTACTTTTAAACGAGCTCTCAACATTTGTATAAACACAAAGACAGCATCATCATCACAGACGGACAGAGAGAGAGACAGAGAGGGAGAGAGACAGACAGAGAGAGGGAGACAGTTATTGTCCTTTATGTGAGAATGCTTTGCAATACAAATGTATATTTGTCATGCTAATAAAAGCACATTTGAATTTGAATTTGAGACAGAGACAGACAGAGAGAGAGGACTTTGACCTTTAACCAAGCTGTTAATGGTCCAATTCTTCGTTCACATCAAGATAACAACATTAACACAGATACTCGTATACACAGTGAAAAACACAACAATCACCGCACGCAGCAAAAACAGAAGGACACAGACCTCCCCCTATTTCTTTCTTCAGAAATGAAGAATAAGCCCTTGGTTTTCTACCGTGCACGGCACCTCCCCATGTCCCCCAACAGAAATAAATCCTTCCAAGTTTGAACTAAGTTTGAAAAACACCAACTCAATGTTCAGCCGAGCAGCCACTACACCCCTGAACGTAAGTGCTGCATCAGTGGACCCTGGGCCCTTCATTCTGTTCCTTCTGCTAAGCCAAACGCTCAGTTCTGCCCGACCTATCAGAACCTTAACCGGGGTGACACGGGTGCACTGTGCTGCCGTGCACCTTGGACCAAACACAAACAGGCTTGTCTTCCAGAACCTCCCCTAAACCTCTGAGCCACTGCTGCAGCACAGACAGAAGAGGGCTCAGCCTGGGACCTCGGAGCCAGAAGTGCTGGAGAGTTTCCTCATCGTTACAGGAAGAGCAGTGGCTCCCTGCCCTGGGATCACTGTGTACCACATGTCTGTTCGTAGTCACAGCCCCATGTACCACCCTCCACTGTAGACCCATGTACCACCCTCCACTGTAGACCCATGTACCACCCTCCACTGTAGACCCATGTACCACCCTCCACTGTAGACCTATGAACCACCCTCCACTGTAGACCCATGTACCACCCTCCACTGTAGACCCATGTACCACCCTCCACTGTAGACCCATGTACCACCCTCCACTGTAGACCCATGTACCACCCTCCACTGTAGATCCATGTACCACCCTCCACTGTAGACCCATGTACCACCCTCCACTGTAGACCCACGTACCACCCTCCACTGTAGACCTATGAACCACCCTCCACTGTAGACCCATGTACCACCCTCCACTGTAGACCCATGTACCACCCTCCACTGTAGACCCATGTACCACCCTCCACTGTAGACCCACGTACCACCCTCCACTGTACCACCCTCCACTGTAGACCCACGTACCACCCTCCACTGTAGACCCACGTACCACCCTCCACTGTAGACCCACGTACCACCCTCCACTGTAGATCCATGTACCACCCTCCACTGTAGACTCATGTACCACCCTCCACTGTAGACCCACGTACCACCCTCCACTGTAGATCCATGTACCACCCTCCACTGTAGACTCATGTACCACCCTCCACTGTAGACCCATGTACCACCCTCCACTGTAGACCTATGAACCACCCTCCACTGTAGACCTATGTACCATCCTCCACTGTAGACCCATGAACCACCCTCCACTGTAGACCCATGTACCACCCTCCACTGTAGACCCATGTACCACCCTCCACTGTAGACCCACGTACCACCCTCCACTGTAGACCCATGTACCACCCTCCACTGTAGATCCATGTACCACCCTCCACTGTAGACCCACGTACCACCCTCCACTGTAGATCCATGTACCACCCTCCACTGTACCACCCTCCACTGTAGACCCACGTACCACCCTCCACTGTAGACCCACGTACCACCCTCCACTGTAGACCCATGTACCAACCTCCACTGTAGACCCATGTACCACCCTCCACTGTAGATCCATGTACCACCCTCCACTGTAGACCCATGTACCACCCTCCACTGTAGATCCATGTACCACCCTCCACTGTAGATCCATGTACCACCCTCCACTGTAGACCCATGTACCACCCTCCACTGTAGATCCATGTACCACCCTCCACTGTAGACCCATGTACCACCCTCCACTGTAAACCCATGTACCACCCTCCCACTGTAGACCTATGTACCATCCTCCACTGTAGACCCATGTACCACCCTCCAATGTAGACCCATGTACCACCCTCCAATGTAGACCTATGTACCACCCTCCAATGTAGACCCATGTACCACCCTCCACTGTAGACCCATGTACCACCCTCCACTGTAGACCCATGTACCACCCTCCACTGTAGACCCATGTACCACCCTCCACTGTAGACCCATGTACCACCCTCCACTGTAGACCCATGTACCACCCTCCACTGTAGACCCATGTACCACCCTCCACTGTAGACCTATGTACCATCCTCCACTGTAGACCCATGTACCACCCTCCAATGTAGACCCATGTACCACCCTCCACTGTAGACCCATGTACCACCCTCCAATGTAGACCCATGTACCACCCTCCACTGTAGACTCATGTACCACCCTCCACTGTAGACCTATGAACCACCCTCCACTGTAGACCTATGAACCACCCTCAACTGTAGACCCATGTACCACCCTCCACTGTAGACCCATGTACCACCTTCCACTGTAGACCCATGTACCACCCTCCACTGTAGACTCATGTACCACCCTCCACTGTAGATCCATGTACCACCTTCCACTGTAGATCCATGTACCACCCTCCACTGTAGACCCATGTACCACCCTCCACTGTAGATCCATGTACCACCCTCCACTGTAGACCCATGTACCACCCTCCACTGTAGACCCATGTACCACCCTCCACTGTAGATCCATGTACCACCCTCCACTGTAGATCCATGTACCACCCTCCACTGTAGACCCATGTACCACCCTCCACTGTAGACACATCTACCACCCTCCACTGTAGACCCATGTACCACCCTCCACTGTAGATCCATGTACCACCCTCCACTGTAGATCCATGTACCACCCTCCACTGTAGATCCATGTACCACCCTCCACTGTAGACCCATGTACCACCCTCCACTGTAGACCCATCTACCACCCTCCACTGTAGACCCATGTACCACCCTCCACTGTAGACCCATGTACCACCCTCCACTGTAGATCCATCTACCACCCTCCACTGTAGACCCATGTACCACCCTCCAATGTAGACCCATGTACCACCCTCCACTGTAGACCCATGTACCACCCTCCACTGTAGACCCATGTACCACCCTCCACTGTAGACCCATGTACCACCCTCCACTGTAGACCCATCTACCACCCTCCACTGTAGATCCATGTACCACCCTCCACTGTAGATCCATGTACCACCCTCCACTGTAGATCCATGTACCACCCTCCACTGTAGACCTATGAACCACCCTCCACTGTAGACCTATGAACCACCCTCCACTGTAGACCCATGTACCACCCTCCACTGTAGATCCATGTACCACCCTCCACTGTAGACCTATGAACCACCCTCCACTGTAGACTCATGTACCACCCTCCACTGTAGACTCATGTACCACCCTCCACTGTAGACCTATGAACCACCCTCCACTGTAGACTCATGTACCACCCTCCACTGTAGACTCATGTACCACCCTCCACTGTAGACCTATGTACCACCCTCCACTGTAGACCCACGTACCACCCTCCACTGTAGACCCACGTACCACCCTCCACTGTAGACCCACGTACCACCCTCCACTGTAGACCCATGTACCACCCTCCACTGTAGATCCATGTACCACCCTCCACTGTAGACCCATGTACCACCCTCCACTGTAGACCCATGTACCACCCTCCACTGTAGACCCATGTACCATCCTCCACTGTAGACCCATGTACCACCCTCCACTGTAGATCCATGTACCACCCTCCACTGTAGACTCATGTACCACCCTCCACTGTAGACCCATGTACCACCCTCCACTGTAGACCCACGTACCACCCTCCACTGTAGACTCATGTACCACCCTCCACTGTAGACCCATGTACCACCCTCCACTGTAGATCCATGTACCACCCTCCACTGTAGACCCATGTACCACCCTCCACTGTAGACCCATGTACCACCCTCCACTGTAGACCCATGTACCACCCTCCACTGTAGACTCATGAACCACCCTCCACTGTAGACCCATGTACCACCCTCCACTGTAGACCCATGTACCACCCTCCACTGTAGATCCATGTACCACCCTCCCACTGTAGATCCATGTACCACCCTCCACTGTAGATCCATGTACCACCCTCCACTGTAGACCCATGTACCACCCTCCACTGTAGACCCATGTACCACCCTCCACTGTAGACCCATGTACCACCCTCCACTGTAGACCTATGAACCACCCTCCACTGTAGACCCATGTACCACCCTCCACTGTAGACCCATGTACCACCCTCCACTGTAGATCCATGTACCACCCTCCACTGTAGACCTATGAACCACCCTCCACTGTAGACTCATGTACCACCCTCCACTGTAGACCCATGTACCACCCTCCACTGTAGACCCATGTACCACCCTCCACTGTAGACCCATGTACCACCCTCCACTGTAGACCCATGTACCACCCTCCACTGTAGACTCATGAACCACCCTCCACTGTAGACCCATGTACCACCCTCCACTGTAGACCCATGTACCACCCTCCACTGTAGATCCATGTACCACCCTCCCACTGTAGATCCATGTACCACCCTCCACTGTAGATCCATGTACCACCCTCCACTGTAGACCCATGTACCACCCTCCACTGTAGACCCATGTACCACCCTCCACTGTAGACCCATGTACCACCCTCCACTGTAGACCTATGAACCACCCTCCACTGTAGACCCATGTACCACCCTCCACTGTAGACCCATGTACCACCCTCCACTGTAGATCCATGTACCACCCTCCACTGTAGACCTATGAACCACCCTCCACTGTAGACTCATGTACCACCCTCCACTGTAGACCCATGTACCACCCTCCACTGTAGATCTATGCACCACCCTCCCACTGTAGATCCATGTACCACCCTCCACTGTAGACCCATGTACCACCCCCCCACTGTAGATCCATGTACCACCCTCCCACTGTAGACCCATGTACCACCCTCCACTGTAGACCCATGTACCACCCTCCACTGTAGACCTATGAACCACCCTCCACTGTAGACCCATGTACCACCCTCCACTGTAGACCCATGTACCACCCTCCACTGTAGATCCATGTACCACCCTCCACTGTAGACTCATGTACCACCCTCCACTGTAGACCCATGTACCACCCTCCACTGTAGACCCATGTACCACCCTCCACTGTAGATCCATGTACCACCCTCCACTGTAGACCCATGTACCACCCTCCACTGTAGATCCATGTACCACCCTCCACTGTAGACCCATGTACCACCCTCCACTGTAGATCCACGTACAACCCTCCACTGTAGATCCACGTACCACCCTCCACTGTAGACCCACGTACCACCCTCAACTGTAGATCCACGTACCACCCTCCACTGTAGACCCACGTACCACCCTCCACTGTAGACCCACGTATCACCCTCCACTGTAGAGCCGCAGTGCGTTTCTCTATGGGGGGTTTGTGCAGGGACCTCCAACTGCCCCTGGGGGATGAGCCTGGTGCCAACACACTCAACAACCTCGACTCCTGAGACAGAGAGAGACAAAGAGAGAGGGAGACATAGAAAGCGAGAGACAGAGAGAGAGGGAGACAGAGAAAGACAGAGACACACAGGGATGCAGAGACAGACAGACAATCAGTCGGACAGACAGCCAGTCAGACAGAGAGTCAGACACGAAATATTAAAATGTATTCTACAGTAGCCCATTAAAACCAACACCCTTTTCAAGAATGTCCACACCCTTCAGTATTACGTTCACCTCCCTTTCCATACTGACACACGTGCGCACGTTTGAATCCTGCCGTGATCCCAGGACGTCCAGTCCATTATGTAACTCATATGTTTTATGTGCAGCCATGCTGCAGCTCATGTTTACGTTATCCCTGCAGCTCATCATAATGCATGTTCACGGTCCGAGCCGTCGCACACAAACACAAGCAGACAGAGAGAGAGAGACAGACAGAGAGAGAGAGACAGACAGAGAGAGAGAGACAGACAGAGGGAGAGAGACAGACAGAGAGAGAGAGTCAAAACAGTCAAACACAACACTACCACAACACTACCACAAAATGTGAACTTGCTTGCGGTTGCCAGTCTCAGGACGATGATGAGTGAATCACAGACGATGAGCCAACGGCGAGTCTGGCTGACACCTGTTCACATGCACCTGACGCTGAACCAGACCCGCGCACAGGCTGACGTCATCACGAAGCGGTGCCGCAGATGGTTTCAAGCCCAACACGCCGTCTTCTGGTTTCATCAGACACCTGACGTGTGTGACTTACCAGCTCAACAATGGCTGTGTGTCCTCGTCACTCTTCGTCAACACACGGGTCATATACATGGGTGACTGAGCGCTTACACTCCGAGGGAACGGTTCGCCGAGGTCAAATTGTCCACGACTGCTATGTTAGCGTCATTTCCGGTGACTCTAGTAGCACACAAAACAACACCAAGATGCCAGGTTTCTTTTATATACGCTTAAGGGATTAAAGGACCCTCTAACGCTGAACTTTAACCGGATTGTAGGGGCGGCACGGCGGCGGTGGTGAGCAAGAAGGTCCTGGGTTCGAGCCCCGGGGTAGTCCAACCTTGGAGGGGGTCATCCCGGGTCGTCCTCTGTGTGGAGTTTGCATGTTCTCCCCGTGTCTGCGTAGATTTCCTCCCACAGTCCAAACACATGTAGGTCAGGTGACTCGGCCGTACTACATTGTCCCTAGGGGTGTGTGTGTGTGTGTGTGTGTGTGTGTGTGTGTGTGTGTGTGTGTGTGTGTGTGTGTGTGTGTGTGTGTGTGTGTGTGTGTGTGTCGGCCCTGTGATGGACTAGGCGGCTTGTCCAGGGTGTCTCCCTGCCTTGCTGCCCAATGACTGCTGGGATAGGCTCCAGCACCCCCCGCGACCCCGAGAGCAGGATACGCGGTTCGGATAATGGATGGATGGACTGTACGGGTCTGTGTGTGCGTCCATGTGTGTGTATATGGATGTGTGTCCGTGGGCGTTTGTGCACAATTGGGTGTGATGGTCAAGATGAGCAAGTGATCCTCGCACACTCCCTCACACACACACACACACACACCCACACCCCATTTAATTTAACGGTGAGCAACAAAACATGCGATATCCAGGAAGGACTTGGAACACCATGGACGGCCACCTGGCCAAGAATGTGTCCAAGTGAATGAGGTAACTCGTATAGCAGATTACGAACCCGCTTGCCTACGGCTGGGTGACACGTGGGTGAAGGGGAGTCCATTACCCGCGCTTGCAAAGCAGTCGCGCCATTTCCTCAGACCAGTGTGAGATCTCGGTTCACAATGAATCGTTTTACTTCTGCAATCTAATAAAGGAGGCGACAGCCGGCTCGTCAGTGGGAGTCGGGACGGCTTGTGTTGACTCATCTGGAAAAGCCACACACTGCCCGATGCGGCTCACAGCTCACAAATCTGGATTGACAAACAGCAGAGTGAAAGCTGGGGGGGGGGACACACCCTTGGGAGCCTCGCGGCTTAATCACTTCACTGCCCTGGCGCTCAACCCGTCGGTTTCTCCCGGAAAGGGGCGTGTCCTCGCCACACCTGAACCGGTTGCTAGGGAGGGACAGGGGTCGTGTTGAGTGATAAACAGCACAGTCAGGTGGTGTGACGGTACTACGGCCATCTGGTTTCTGCTCGCAGGCGAGTCATCGAGCAGCCGTTCCGCTGTCTGGGCAAAACCAGTAGCGGGTCAAAACAGGTTATTGCGAAATAGCTCTTATCGCCTGTTTTCAAACAAGGGTAGGATCTATATTACGGCTTTGCCCGTTAACAAAGGAGGCATTTGCCATGAAATGTACATCCGCAGGAGCACTTTCATTAGAATTACACAAACACGTCAGTGTACAAGAAGAGGGGGACGTTGATAATTGCGCAACTTTTTTGTGCGCTGGTATGCAAAAACTAAAGCGCGTAGTAGAAAATAGCATTTTTCAACTGAGCCACTAGAGGGCAGTATTACCTTAAAAAATCCCACCCAGCGGTCCTGTCGGCACCCTCCTCGGTCTACTGACAAGAGGGCCAGTAAGCCTCTCGTGTTATTTGTTGCACGTATCGATAATGATTAATAGCCACGACTGACGGCACCTCTAGACTGACAGCACCTCTAGACTGACAGCACCTACAGATTTCATATTGCTGGGACAAATGTCGAATAAACACTGCACCATGAATCAAGAGGTTTGAATTGCAGTCTACGATGATGTAATTGGGATACACAACTGCTGTTGCTCTTTTCTGTCATCATCTGTTTTTTTAAAAAAATATCTCATATTCAAATACTACAAAAAGGCCAACCCTCGCTTACAGGTCTCTTACTAGATAGTGCATAACTGTAAAACATTCATTAATTCAAAATGTGCAATTCATATGTACATGCAGTTCATCAAATGTACAGGAGAGTGGAGCATTGCTTCATAGCAGATAAAGCAGCAGAGGTCTATCACATGGCCAGGCTAGGTCGACTGTGGTTGTTAAGGGGGCAGTAGCGGTGATGATGGCCAACTATAATATCAACTATGACCATACAACAATTCACCTTACACTATCAAGCTTATCACAAGAAAAAAGTAAGCATACGCGTTCTCAATTTAACTGATAGTACCCCCCCCCAAGTCTTACGTCTCTGAAAATATATTTTTCGTATACTCTACTCCACATCATTCAAATAGGCACAATAACTTGACAGACTGTATAAGTTGAATCGAGTTGCCTTCATTTTGATAAGAAGCTAATGATTAGTTGCGGTAACAAAGCTGGTTAAGCAGGATGCTCTTAACTTGTAAATGTATTTAATTTCAAGTTTTAAGCCTCCTGAAATCTTTTGTTTGAACAAATTATTTAAATGTTCAATTGTGAAACTCTTGCTTGGTCATCTTTGTCTCCGGTCTATTCGCTATCCTCATCCTCCTTGATGTCACCGCAGCCTTTGATACTACATCCAACCAGCTCCTCATGGATCGTCTGGCTAGTATCGGAGTTGGTGGCGCTTTGCTTCCTACCTTACAGGCAGGACACATTTTGTACAAATTCAGAACTAGTGGTCAGAAAGTTTGATAGTTACTCATGGAGTTCCACAGGGTCCAGTGTTGGGGCCACTCCTGTTTATTATTTACCTCCTCCCTCTTGGCAACATCTTCTGGCACTATGGTATCCATTTCCACCGCTATACTGATAATACACAGCTTTGTGTGTCCACTAAGCCCACTTCCACTCTCCCCTCTAGTACCCTCACCACTTGTCTCCATGATACACCGACATGGATGACTAACAATTATCTGAAACTCAACTGGAGTAAAACTGAGCTACTCCTTATTGGCACTAAATCTACACTCTCAAAAATTATTTGCTCACTCCCCATTGCTGGAGCCACCATACCTGTCTCCACTCAGGCTAAGAGCCTCGGTGTTATCCTAGATAGTACCCTTTCCTTTTCCAATCATATGAACAATGTCTCCCAGATTGCCTTTTTCCATCTGCGGAACATCTCCAGACTATGCCGTATTTTAACACGACACTCCAAGGAAGTCTTAGTCAAGCTTTCGTCACATCATGCATTGACTACTGCGATGCGATCCTAGCAAGCATCCCCAACAAGAAGAAAACCACTTTATATTGTCACTGTACAGGTTACAATGAAATTCGTTCTCTGCATTTAACCCATCCTATTGTATAAGCAGTGGGCAGCTGCAGTGTCCAGGGACCACCTCCAGTTGTTCTTTCCATTGCCGTTGTCAGGGGTGCAGATAGGAGTATTAACCCTAACATGCATGCCTTTTAAGTTTGTCAACAAACTTATGCGCCGACTTCAACTCATCCAGAATTCTGCATCACAGATTATTACACGTTCAAAGTCCACTGATTATGTCTCTCCCCTGCTGCTTCAGTTACACCGGTTTCCTGTGTCACAGCGGATTCATTTTAAAATATTAACGTTCAAAGCTCTTCCTAATCTACACACTGCTTACCTCACAGACCTCCTTCAGACTTCCACTCCATCTCGTTCCCTGCAGTCTTCACCAGCATTAGCACTACCAGCCATCAACCTCAGCACAATGGCTGCCAGAGCTTCCTCCTATGCTGCACCCAAACTCTGGAACTCCATTCCCCGTCACATCTGCTTACTGGACTCCATTACAGAAATCAAAACTGCTCTTAAAACCCACCCTTTTAAACCAGCATACTCACTTTAACTGCATCAAATTCATCTTTTAACCCCTGTTGCTGTGTGCTCTATTGCTTATTGTGTGTTTTATTGTTGAGTGCACTAATGTTTTTTACTGCCTTGTTTTGTTTGATGTGAGGTGACCTTCAGTGCCATGAAAGGTGGCTTTAAATAAAATTCTCTTTACTTAAGCATTTTCAGTTAAATTTATTTATATGTATTAACCAAATCTTGTTTGCTGTTACAACTAATCTTGCTAAGTAAATAAAGTTTAGCAAGCAACAATAATGCCAAGATAGGAGGCCCAAGGGTGACAAGAAGGCTAATTTTAGAAAACATAAAAGTGAATGGGGGTGAGGCATTAAAGGTACCCGACACGTGGTGACCATTGGCCAATAACGTTGAATAAAATAATAAACTTGTCACCTGTTTATACAGGCCTAGTTCACCACAGAATAACAGTCATCACCGCTGACATGTGGCTCTTAGTCAGATATTTTATTTGGCAGCACGGTGGCCCAGCGATTAGCGCTGTTGCCTCACAGGAAGAAGGTCCTTGGTTCGAGCCCCAGGCACTTTGTGTGGAGTTTGCATGTTCTCCCCATGTCTGCGTGGGTTTCCTCCGACCATCAAAAAGATAAGCATGTTAAACTTAACACTCCTGTGCCCCTGACCAAGGCAATGGAAAGAAAAGATGGAGTTGGTCCCCGGGCGCTGCAGCTGCTCCTATACAACAGGATGGGTTACATGCAGAGCACAAATTTCATTGTGTGAATACAAAGTCGAATAAAGTGTCTTTCATGGTCACAAAAACATTGACCATTAGGCAGTGCCAGACTTGCATCCCAAGCTGAAACACAGATGACACTTGCAGGATGTTGCACACTGAGGATGGGTTGAGATAAAGGGATTTGCAGAAAATTTGGGAAGGGATTTGGGAAGGGAGCTCGCCGGCGAGCGTCTGGTGGCCGGCTTTGACCAATGGGGCCTGGTTGGCCCCAGCCCGTAAGAACAACATGGAGCCACCACCCCGTGGACCCACAACACGTGGGGATGAGCATTGGGGTAGGGTGCAATGCAGGCTGGGCAGCAGGCAAAGGCGGGGACTGGGGCGAGCCGACTTCCGGCATTGCAGATTGGTCCTCGGGACATGGACGAGGATTTGCAGATATTGGCCCACAAGCGAACGTTTGCATGAGTCCTCAACATCAGCATCCTGAATGAGCCATCATAGAAAAATTACATCTTTAAAAACAGTACTCGGACACTGCTGTGCTTCAAAAGGTGGCTTGTACAGGTATGAACAAAATTGTAAACAGAGAGTTGCCCTGGAACGCAAATGAATTACAATGACTTCAGCAAAGCCTGGACTGGACACTACAAAACCACCCCAGTGGTGACGGGACCAGGCGCTAATGAATTATCATTATGCACTGCTACATCACATTGGGGTGGACACAGATGCAGCCACTAAATGTCTGATAGCCTGCGTGCACCCACTCTTTAATGTTAATTATTTCATGATCCCAACATAAGAGGCATGGACTTGAATTACTATTGATACAGA
The DNA here is from genome assembly GCF_029633865.1 of Lampris incognitus. Lineage (NCBI taxonomy): Eukaryota > Metazoa > Chordata > Actinopteri > Lampriformes > Lampridae > Lampris > Lampris incognitus. The sequence goes on along the minus strand of NC_079224.1, from coordinate 7,496,166 downwards.
CTTTGATAAATTTGATGACTTCAGACTTGACTTGAGAAAAGTAAGAAAAAGAGCATGTAACCTCTGCATCTAACCCATCCTATTGCCTCGACCTTGAACAGTTGTGACTCTTGACTTGCATGAAACTTGTGACTAAATAGCTCAAATGACTTGTTCTAATCCTAGTTTCACCCAACAGCAATAAAGTGATTATTGATGTTGTAATTTTTTTTTTCCTTGATGGAATCGACTACAGCGACACGTAGCTTCAGCAGCTCAGCTCAGTGAGACTTGTAGCCTCGTCACCAAACACCAGAAACCATAATCCCATATCAAAGAAAACTGAATCAGGGGGTGTTCGGGTAGCGTAGCGGTCTATTCCATTGCCTATCAACACAGGGATCGCCAGTTTGAATCCCTGTGTTGCCTCCAGCTTAGTCAGGTGTCCCTACAGACACAACTGGCTGTGTCTGCGGGTGGGAAGCCGGTGTCGGTACTTGATCTACTCGCCCTGCTCGGGGTCCTGTGACTACAGATGACATCACTACTTCGCGCATTATGATTGGGTAGAGGCTTGGGTAGGGGCTGGTTCAGTTTAGTTACAGCAGGAAACAGTAGAGTGACGTCAGACGCTGCTCGGGCCTTCGGCCCTTGCAAGCGTTCACTTGTCCAGGACCCCGGGGGGTCCTGAGCCTGCAGCCTCGCTCCTTAGATGCAGCTCAGGCCTTCGGCCCTCGCACCTTTACTAATCAACTCTATGTCAACGTGGATTGTAAAAAAACACACAGCTAAATAACTATAAAGCTAGCGTTAAACAACGCTAGCTAGCAACATAATCCGTGACGTCATATGTAGTCGAAGGACCCCGAGTCGATATTGTACCCGAGCAGAAATGGAACCCACACCAGATGTGGGTATGTGTCCTGGTCGCTGCACTAGCGCCTCCTCGGGTCGGCTGGGGCGCCTGTTTGGCGGGGGGGACTGGGGGGAATAGCATGATCCTCCCATGCGCTACGTCCCCCTGATGAAACTCCTCACTGTCAGGTTAAAAGAAGTGGCTAGTGACTCCACATGTATTGGAGGACACAAGTGGTAGTCTGCAGCCCTCCCCGGATCGGTAGAGGGGGTGCAGCGGCGACCGGGACGGCTCAGAAGAGTGGGGTAACTGGTCAAGTACAATTGGGGAGAAAAAGAGGAGGAAAAAAGCCAAAAAAAGAAGAAGAAAAAAAGAAAGCTGAATCAGTTCTTCTGGACACAACGTTTACTGTTAACAAACCCATAACCCCATAGTTATTTTACTGAATAAAAATGTTCTTGAATATTTTCACTCTCACAAGGAAAACTCAATGCCATTTACGTCTTTATGCTCAATAACCCAAGTAAAAAAATCCAAGGAAGTTGAATCACTTTATCTGGACTCCAAGATTAGTGAGAGAAACGTTTCTCCCACTAATCTTGGAGTCCAGATAGAGTGATTTCAACCTACTCTGATTAATGCTATTTAGGAAATCAAATTACATTTGACTAATAATATGTGAAGACTTGTTCATAACCCGGACTTCTGACTCGACCTGCTCAGTGGTCGTCATTTCGTCATCTCAACATGACAAAGGTTGTTTTCTTGTGATGCCTTTAGATATACACTGACACGTGGTGCATCACAGTGCGTTCAGATGATGGAGGTTACCTCGTGATCACGAGAAAACAAGTCAAGATCACAAGCTATAGAAATTATGGTTATAAGAAAACGAGTTTTGTTAACATATTCTATTTGAGCAATTAGTTCGTGCATGCACATGTATGATATCAAGTGCAAATTTTTTCAAGTACACAACAAATGACAGACAAAAAAAATTCCATTCTGCTAATTTCAACCTATTCGGCAGCTTGTCAGGGTGTAGAGTCAATTGGAGTAGGAGTGAACTGATGCCCATTCATTCATACATCCTGGCTGTGCACTCTTCCATTTAAGTTATCCACAGAAACATTTACATATTTAGGTGGTGTAGTTACAAAGTACTATCCCCCCCCCATGACAAGGCTTGAAGCAAACATACAATTTTGGAAAACTCGCCCTCTATCTTTGATAGGTAGAGTGAACGCCATTAAAATGGTCTTTCTACCCCAATTGTTATACTTATTCCAAAACATCCTGCTTTTTCTCCCTAAATCCTTTTTCAAACATACAGACTCCATCATAATTCCCTTCCCGTGGAACTATAAAACTCATAGGATAGTTAACACACACCTTTGTAAACCAAGGCGGGACGGGGGATTAGCACTTCCAAACTTCTCACTGGGCATCAAGCATCAGTCTTCACCTTCTATCTGGATAACTCGACCCCCCAGCATGGATGGCTCGAAATGGAACAGGAGGAACGCCACCGTCTCCCACTATACTAGATAAATCAATTTATAATTCCCACCCAGTTACACATGGTACGTTACGTATATGGAAACAAATTAGGTCTCACTTTAATCTTAAACCCTTATCGTTTGCCCTTCCGATAGCTGGTAATCCTATGTTTGCCCCGTCTAACCTGGATGGCACTTTCAGATTGTGCAAAGTGGCTGGCATCCACACTATAGGCGATGTGTACTTTGATGGTTCTTTTGCCTCCTTCGCTCGGGTCCAGCAGAAACACAATCTCCCAGGAAACAATTTCTTTAGGTATCTGCAAGTAAGGGATCGCGTTCGAAAACATCCACCAGGATTTGAGGCACCCCACTGTTCAACGGTAGATGTGTGCCTTAAAAGACCATCAAACGTGGATAAACTTGTGTCCTTTATCTATGACACCCGACAGCAGGCCGATTTACCCTCGCCGGAAGGTACGAAGACAAAACGGGAGGAAGAGTCGGGTCTGTAGATATCTGATGAAAATTTGGGAGGGAAGCCTGGAGCAAATACATACATGCTCAAACAACGCTAGACACTGTCTTATCAGACTCCATTATTCCAGGCTCCAATATTCCAGAGTTCGGCTACACCGGATTTATCCCCACGTGTCACCCTCATGTGAAAAATGTCAGTCAGCCGAAGGTACTCTGCTACACAGCTCTGCTCTTTGCCCAAAGATACAGGCCTGCTGGATAGAAATATTTGAGATACTGTCTAAAATGATCAGCACCCAGTTAGAACCGCACCCTCTTTTAATCCACCTCGGAAGGTCTGACACGCAGACCAGTCTGACTGCCTCTCAACAACACTTCCTCTCTTATCGCCTTATTACAGCAAAGAGGTTTCTTTTGGTTTGGGACGAAAAAGGGCTCCCTACTACTAAGACGTGGCTCAGCGACCTGTCAAACACCTTCCACCTGGAGAGAATAAGACACACTATCAATCACCTGTTGAGTAGTAGAGGGAGGGGGAGGGACTTCTTATTTTTGTATTTGCTTAAGCTGTTTTGTACTATTAATATTCATATGCAATATGTTACATTCAGGCCCTGTGATGGCCTGGTGGCCTGTCCAGGGTGTCTCCCCGCATGCCGCCCAACGACTACTGGGATAGGATCCAGCATCCCTGTGACCCTGAGAGCAGGATAAGTGGTTTGGTTGGATGGATGGATGTTATATTCATCTAATACCTGTTTTGCGTTGAGCATCTGTTGCCGTTTAGTACTCTGTTGTTTTTCTTTTTGTTTGTCATTTGTTGTGTACTTGAGAAAACGAGTTTTACCATATTGAGCAAAGATGGGACCATGTCAAGCCACGTGAGACTTAATCGTCTTTAAATGGGACTTGACTTGGACTTCAGTGTCAAGACTTGGGACTTGTTACTTCCAATTAATAACTTGGTCCCATCCTGGTCTCAAATTTGTGTTTCTACTTGTCACGTTCAAGAAGTTGTTTGAAATGAGTGACTACGCCACGGCTTACAGTCTCCCACCCTATCAGTTACAGAGCGCACTGATCTAAATGAGGGTCTTAAGCAGAGCTACAATACATTCAGGAACACAGAAAACGACTTTGATAAAGTGACAGAAGATCTGATGAGGAAACATGACATACCCCCCCCCCCTTTTTCTCCCCAATTGTACCTGTCCATTCCAATTACCTCACTCTTCTGAGCTGTCCCAGTTGCTGCTCCACCCCCTCTGCAGACTACCACGTGCCTCCTCCAATGCATGTGGAGTCACCGGCTGCTTCTTTTCACCAGGGGGACATAGTGCGTGGGAGGATCACGCTATTCCCCCCAGTTCCCCCTTGCCCCTGAACAGGCACCCCGACCGACTAGAGGAGGCACTAGTGCAGCAACCAGGACACATACCCACATCCGGCTTCCCACCTGCAGATATGGCCAATATCCTATATGCAAACAATGGTGCTGACGTAGTTCCAATAAAATCTCCGCCAGCTTGTGGACTTGGACTTGCAACTTGCAACAAGTATTGTTCTTGCAACTGCATTTATAACTTTTTTTTTTAACTCAAACTTAATTTCACTATGTTATGTGATCTGCCACTTCAGTACTTGAACAAATATTAGTGCACTACAGAAAGTTACAGATAAACCTTTAAACACACAGTGTTACGTTATATGCACTACCACTGACTACCCCTGTAACAAACTGAGCTGAGTAAGGCAGGGTGCAGAGCAGTTCTCTGTTACACAGAGGCAAAAAATAAAAAAAGAAATAGTCAATGTTTTTCTTTGATTATGGCTGTGATGTCTTTGTCTCTGGGACCCTCTGAATAAACATGTCTCCCTGTGTGTAGACAACAAAGTCACACCATTCAAGTCCAGAAATTAACAGCTGACCCCGAATCTGCCAAAAGTACAGATGGAATTTCCTTGGTGTATGTGTGCCCTCACTGATCTTAATGTATGGGCAGTCCACATAACTCGAAACATTTGGATCATACACTATGCCATCAGGTGATGACCCCATCCAAGGTGTGTCATGGTGGATAAGGAACCCACAAGGATATTGATTGACCTCCCTTGCTCTGCAGTACTTCTCTACTGCTGCAGGTTCCATGTCCAGCCCTCTCCTCATGTCTGCAGTCTGATGGCTGGATCTCAGAAGCTTTTTTCGCCAGATTTTCAGCAGAGGTCCGTCCCCTGGTGTGAAAGACCTCTCCAAATTTGATGGCGGTGACACGGGACCACCTTAGTTGGTGCCACTCTACACAGGAACTCTGCTGTTTTGTGCTGCTCTCCATTTTGTGAGCCGTCTCGAACGATGTTGCCAGGGACATAAAGGGCTCCAGGCCAAAAAAATAAATACACCTAGGAGCCTCCTGAATCCAAAATATTTAGGAGCCAAATCAAATTTTCAGGAGCCAAAATATAGTGATGTCATATGCTACATTGTTAAATGCCTCACAGTGCCTTTTCTTTCCCCTCTGTACTGTCTGCCTTTGTTTGCCCTGCCTTCCATAGTCTACACCAGTGTTTCCCAAACTCCTCCTGGAGGACCACTTGTCCTGCATGTTTTAGAGTCCTCCCTGCCCCAACACAGCTGATTTACATGATCAGTATGTTATTAAGCAGCTTCAGAAGTTCATAACGAGCTGATCATTTGAATCAGTTGCGTTGGAGCAGACCGAGCAATCACACAATCCCTGGCATTCTTATGGTTTGTACTGTCAACATGCTTCTTCGCTGTTTCTTGTTTTGCCCAGCAATCTCTTGTTCTACTTGAGCACAAAACGTGCAGTACATTTCCCCCTTGTCATAACGTAACCAGGCGAACTCTTGTAGCCTAGCTGATCCGAACTGTCTTGTAGGGCTGGGAGCCGCAGGGAGGGGAGAGGAAGACTCCACTCGTTGCGCTTGGTTATCATTGTAAACTACTAATAAGACAGGTTAGCCCCTAGCTAACGTGTCTGACCCTTTAGCCGAGCGGTTAGTGATGTCGCCTTTATTGTATTTAGAAATCACGTCAGGACACAGCGCTGTCGCTCGACACAACCTCTCCGTGGCGTTCTTTATTTAGACTGACACAGCATCAAAGGCAGACCCGATCAAACAACCCAGAGCCCGCAGGCATCACCAATCGATCCCAGCACAATAGAACAGCACCAAATCAAATGCAGCACTGTCGATGTGTGCATACATAACATTTCCCCCCCCCCCCCGGCAGGATTTCAAACATGAAAGGTTGACACAAAGTCCTCTAGGTGGCCAGGGCGTAAACGTGTGCGAACAGGTCGCGGGGCGGCCTGAGGCTGGTCAGGCCGAGGTGGGGAGGGAGATGGCAGGGGAAGCTGAGGCCCAGAAATGTCTGGGGCCCGTGTAGGAGCTGCATGAAGCCCCGGGGCGTCTCGCCATGCTGAGGGAATGGCTATGGTTGTGTCACCAGCTGTGTGTGGCGGAGCTGACACCTTCCGTAGACGACTGGAGTGCCACCGAGTGCCATCGCTGAGGAGGTAAGTGGCTGGGCCCAGCTGACGGGTGACTTGGAGAGGAGATGACCAGTATGAAGCCATTTTATTGTCCCTGTGGGGCCTGCGGACCCTGACCCAGTCTGACACATTGATGTCTGGCACCCTGGTTCGTTTTGACTGGTCAAACCGTTGCTTCATCCGCGTCTGCTGACGAGTGACTGAGGCTCTGACCCCAGAGGGAGGTGCCTGAGCTGTGGAGGGGCGGAGCCTGTCAAGGGGCATGCACAGTTCCCGGCCTAGCATGAGAGAGGCTGGGGAGACGCCTGTGGTCGAGTGCTGTGTGGCCCGATAGTGCAGCAGAGTGTGACGGATGGCCTGCGTGAAAGAGCACCCTTGGGCCATGTGTGCTCTGAGGCCGTTCTTCAGTGACTGGTGAAAACGTTCAACGCCGCCATTGGCCTGGGGTTGGTAGTACGCAGTGCGTATATGACGGATGCCCTTGCTGTCGAGATAAGCAGTGAACTCAGCAGAGACCAGCTGAGGGCCGTTGTCAGTGGTGATGGCCTTTGGGAGGCCCCAGCGAGAGAAAAGAGAGTCCAGGAAGTCGATGATGATCTGTGAGGTCACAGTGCCGGAAGTGGTGAGTTCAGGCCATTTTGAGTGTAGATCGTAGGCGACCACCATGAAGCGTTGGTGGTGGGGAACTCCATGGATCTCACCACAAATGTCCAACTGCAGGTGTTCCCAGGGCTGAGAGGGCCAGGCGAGAGGTTGCAGGGGTGGGGGAGCCTGGTGGCCAGTCTTGCCACTCACAAGGCAGGCAGAACAGTCCTTCACCAGAGCCTCAATATCTCTGTCTATCCCCGGCCACCACACCAGGTCTCGGCAGCGCTGTTTCAGTTTCACAATGCCCAGGTGGCCTTCATGCGCCGTATTCAAAACACGTGCACGGAGAGCAGCTGGGACCACTGTGCAAAACCCACGTGCCACGCAGGTGTCGTTCCAGCAGGAGAGCTCCTGTCTGACTCGGGCGAACGCAGCCAGCTCCTCTGGGACCTTGTGAGGCCAGCTGTTCTGGATGTAGGTGCGGAGCTGGGAGAGGACAGGGTCCTGTTCGGAGGCTGCCCTCAGCTCCTGCAGAGAGACAGTGGCCTGGAGGGGTGTGTGTAGCATTTGGACAATGTCCTTTTCCACACAGTCAGTGTCCGTCTGTGGAGCTGGGGTGGAGACAGAGCGAGAGAGCAGGTCGGCGACAACATTGTCTCTGCCTGGGGTGAACTGCAGGCTGAAGTTGTACTGGCGGAGGCGGTCAGACCAGCGGTGCAGCCTCAGGGGTTTGTGGCCTGTCCCAGATGTGGACAGCAGCGCTGTCAGGGCCTGGTGATCTGTCCTGAGGGTGAAGGAGCGGCCATAGAGGTAGAGGTGCCACCTTTCACAAGCCCAGATACAGGCTAACGCCTCACGCTCACCCACGGAGTACCGCTGCTCGGTCAGGTTGAGGGCACGGGAGGCGAAGGCAATGGGCTTCTCCACACCGTTCTGGGTTTGAGACAGCACGGCCCCTATCGCTGTGGCTGATGCGTCACAGGTCACAAAGGTGGAGCTGGAGATGTCGAAGTGAGCCAACACTGGTGGTGAAGTCAGTTGAGTCTTGAGATCACGCACAGCGTCACTGCATGCCTTTGACCACACCCATGGCTCGTCCTTACGCAGCAGCTGGCGCAGGGGGGCTGTGGTCGCAGAGTACTGGGGAAGAAACCTCAGGTAGTAACTTGTCATACCCAGGAAGGAGGCGACCTGGGCGGCCGAGCTGGGCTCAGGGATGGCCTGAATGGCGTCCACGTTGGATTGTAGTGGAGTTACACCGCTCGCTGACAGCCGGAACCCAACGAAGTCGATGGCTGGCACAGAGAGGACACATTTCTCAGCATTGAGAGTTAGCTTGTGCTTGGACAGGGCTGCGAAGACCATGTTAAGGCGCTTGTCGTGGATTTCACTGGTGGGCCCGTGTACCACTATATCGTCCAGATAAATGGCCACGCCCAGTATGCCAGCCAGCACGGAGACCATGATTTTCTGGAAGCAGCTAGGGGCGGAGCTGAGACCGAAAGGCATCCTGGTGTAGCGAAACACTCCTGCATGTGTCACAAAGGCTGTGAGGTTTCGGCTGCTGGGGTGGAGGGGCACCTGTAAGTACCCCTGTCTGAGGTCGAGCTTGGAGAACACCTCAGAGCCATAGAACTGAGCAGTGAGTTCTTCTGAGGTGGGCAGTGGATACTTATCAGGGACCACTGCCTTATTTACTGCACGTAGATCGACGCAGACACGCAGGCCCCCCGACTTCTTCTTAGCCACCACGAGGTTTGAGACCCAAGGTGACGCGTCCACCGGTTCAATGATGCCAGCTTCCAGCAGTTGTTGCAGCTCGGCGGAGACCCCATCACAGAGAGCCAACGGGATGCGGCGCAGTGGTTGGATGACAGATTTCACAGCAGGGTTGAGGAGAGGTTGATGGGTGAAGGCGGAGAGGCAGCCCAGCCCCATAAACAGCGATGGCCACTTCTGCTGCCAAGGTGTGGCGACAGTCAGGATTGCTGCCCCCCTTGTGTCTAAGAGGGAAAACCCCAGAGCGGAGAACAGGTCCAGGCCCATCAGGTTGGCCCCACGGCGTGCCACATGAAAAACTGCATTGGGCACCAGCTTGGTTCCATAGCGGACAGTCACTTGGAGAGAGCCAACCAGATCGATTTTGGAGTCACCATACCCACAGAGGACAGCTGAGGGTGCGGACAGTGGCAGTGAACCGAAAAATTGACTGTAGGTATCAACATTCAGGAGAGACACACTTGCACCGGTGTCCAACAGCAGGGGGATGCACACATCATTAATGTTGACTGTGCATGATTTGAATGACACTGGCCCAGAGCTCACCTTGTGAATGACGGCGGTTGAAGACTGGGGGTTGTGGCCCTCTGACCCAGCCGGGGAAGATCGACAGACGTTGGCAAAGTGATTGTGCTTACCGCAGCTACGGCATGTCTGGCCACGGGCAGGGCAGTTCTGAGCCCTTGAAACATGAGACCGAGACCCACAGTTACCACAGGACTGTTGAGGGCGGGGCCGAGAACGCCGTCGTTGCAGTTGCAAGACGTCCCCAGTGGAGTCGGCGCCCGCCTCGCTCTGGCTGGGTTGCGTCCCGAGGGGCAGCCGTGAGTAGAGGGAGGAGTCGTTGGCAGCTTGACTGGAGGTGGCCACTTGCTGTGTATTTAGCATAGCAGCACACTCAGCTGCTCCCTCAACCTGTAGTGCGATGGTAATTGCTCTGGACAGCAGCAGATCATCTTTTTCCAGCAGGAGAGTCTCACGCACCTTTGCGTTGTTGGTGTGTTCGATTAGCTGGTCGCGAACCATCTCGTCCTGAAGCGCGCCAAACTTGCATGAGCTAGCTAGCCCTCGCAAATCAGCTACGTACTGCCGCACAGACTCACCAGGCAGTTGGTGTCGCTGACGGAATATAAATCGCCGAAGGAGGGCACTCTGTGGAGCAGCGAAATGGGTGCTCATAAGTCCCACAGCTTCGGCAAAGCTTGTGACGTTCCCCAGAGTCCCGAGCACACGATGACCCTCTGCTCCCAAGCAGTGAAGCAACAGAGCCGTTTTCCTAGCCTGGCTCACGTCGTCGAGCCCTGAGGCGATGATGTAATTTTCAAAACTATGTAGCCAGCGAGTCCATGGTACCGGAGGCTCGCCAGGTAACGCCAGGAAGGGGGCAGGTGGTGGGAGAGAGATATCAGCCATCCTCGTCGCCAATATTGTATTTAGAAATCACGTCAGGACACAGCGCTGTCGCTCGACACAACCTCTCCGTGGCATTCTTTATTTAGACTGACACAGCATCAAAGGCAGACCCGATCAAACAACCCAGAGCCCGCAGGCATCACCAATCGATCCCAGCACAATAGAACAGCACCAAATCAAATGCAGCACTGTCGATGTGTGCATACATAACAGCCTTGTGGTGCAGTACACCTCGTATCGAATCCCGCACCGGGCAAGAAAGTAACCGGTTACATTGGTGGCAGCGGTGGGATCCGGAAGTGTGCAGATCCTCAGAAGTCTCTTCGGAGCGCGGGAAGAAGAAAGCGCGAGGGCGCGCTTCCGGGGAGGGTGACGACCGTAAACTACTAATAAGACACGTTAGCCCCTAGCAATGTAAGCGGTTATTTTCTTGCCCGGTGCGGGATTCGATACGGGGAATGCTGCACCACAAGGCGACGTCACTAACCGCTCGGCTAAAGGGTCAGACCCGCCAACCAGTCAGCGGCCAGCGTGTCTTCTTATCCATGCACGTTACAATAACAATAATAATAATCTGATGCCCTCTACCAGTCTCCTTTCCCGAGGTCTGGCTGAAAGAATCCCCGTGTCATTCACCACACCAGGTTTAACACCCTGCATTTAAACAAAAACAGCTTTTCAATAAACACGAATATCCATAAATAAAATAAAAGTACCATGTTAAGAAAGCTGGTTACCATGGTTCTTGGTTTATGCCACTTCTGCCCAGTTTTCGTGCCGCTGTGTGTTGGGGGAACAGAGGTGATCTTCAGCTGGGAATAATGTGCAGCCTGGCAAAGAAGTGCTGCCACGTGGTTGCATAATGCTGCACCGGCCACACAGGTACACTGGCAGCTCTGTAGCTGCACAGGATGGGAATCCCTAAGTACAATCTGTGAAAACACACATATCTGATGCAATACATACTGTACTTGCTGCAAGTGCAGTTAAACATTGCAACATTCTTTTTATTTAAAAATAGATAAATTAGTGAACTTTTGCTACAAAGAATACATGAGTACATTGAGAAAAAATATGAAGGATGTATGAATTGATTATATGAATAAGAAAAAAACGAACAAAAAAAAACAGGTGATATGCACTAATGTGTAAATCAAAACTTGTAGCCAAATCATTACTAATCTCGCTTTACTCGTTTAAAATAACAGGGAACACAGAACGTGTGTAAAAGAAGTGACAGAACTCAGAATGCAATATAGTTTCTGTGAATCCCATTACTTTTACACACTAGGGTTATGCATGGGGTTCCGAAATATATATTTAACGTAGCCTTTAACAGTATTAGATTCACAGCAGTGATATGATTCACAGAAACCTTACTGATTTGAGGAACAGGAACCTGTCTCATGATCCGGTCTGTACGGAACCTGCAGGATAACGTTCCCTTACGCTCAATCTGTGAGGCTTTTTGGCTTTTCCTCATAGATCTACAGCACTCAGACCTAATGGAGAGTTCTCCTGTTGAATCCTTGTTCGAAACTGAGTTTGACAATGACGTTAGGAAAATTGTAACAGTGACTGACACATAGAAAATAACGTTAGCAGTAACTTACCACCACGCTAGCATTGGCCAGTACAAAACATGCTAGGTGCTAACTTTACACTTCCGGATCTTACCTTCGTAATTGTGGATGTAGCTTGAAACGTAAAGTTTGAAGCCCTTCTCCTTTTTGGTAACTGACGGATGGCATGCTTCTTGGATAATGCGACTGACGTCGTTAACCGGGAGGCTGGGTAGATCTTGAAGAGCCCGAGTGAAAAACGCCATTGCTTCACTTTTGTTGTCAGTTGTCCGTATCACTTCCGGCGCTGCCCGGAAATGATCGAGCTGGCCGAGTCGGAATGTGGAAGAGAGTGTGTATGGACTGTGCATGGATCATGCATTGTTCTGTATACTGTCTTCTGTATAGTAAATCTGTTTTGTTAATAAAGAGTTGTTTGGAGGGGGTGGGGGGAAGAGAGTGTGCATGGACGCCCGACCTATCCGGAGGTAACACGGGATTCGAACAGAATAGACCCGGACGCCCCGCTGGTGAGCTGGCCTGGCACTGACCTTGCAGCCTATAGGCCTTGGTAACAGGCTAGAAATAGAAATGTAAAGTTGATTCAACTTTATGTCCTGGGTAAGATGCTAAACTGCAACCGCAGGCTGTAGAGGGGTAGCACCTTACCTCAGGAAGGGCCCTTTGGCTAAGGATGACGTCCCTACTGATAGATCTGGTCCTCCTGCATGCCTGTATGGTACTTCCCATGGTGCCCAGTCCAGTCAACACATTGGGATAGGAGAAGGGAACTCTGATTTCAAATCCACCTGCTGCCTTGTGGGTTGGTGCCTCTTTAGGCAAAGACTAGGGGAAGGTAACTCTGAATTCAAATCCCCGGGCACAGTCTACCCAGCTGTCAGTACCCGGAAAGGGTAAACCATTCCCCAGGCGCTGCACGGCGGCTGCCCACTGCTCCTAGCTACACAGCTAGGATGGGTTAAACACAGAGAGTGAATTTCATTGTGTGCAAATGACAAATAAAGTGTATTCTCTCTTCTCTTCTCTTAATGAATATCAATTAAGTTAATAAAATGCACAGCAAGAAAGAAGTACAAATAATTTAATCTAGGCCTTTACATGTGATTTGAGCGATTTACTAAAGTAATAGCTTTATTTGGGGGGGGGGTAAAAGCCAATACTGGTTTCACTGATAGGTGAACACGGCCAAACAGGTAGGATGGGATCAAACTGCAGTAGGTGATTGTGATGTCACAACCTTCGCACTGTGAACCTTTCCTGCGTTCCATGGAATACCATTCCTGCATTCCGTGGAATGTCATTAAAACGGTTAAAATTTCTCTTTCAACCTTCAAATCCCATCTTAGAATGCATCTTTTCAAACTGGCATATTTAGTCTGAGCCATGCGTCACTGAGTTTTGTGCAGATCATGATTTTATACTTATCGGTTGTGTTAACTTTTTATTGTCTACCCTGCTTTGTTGTGATTTTATGCTGTCTGATACAGAGCTACTTGTTTTGTTTTGTTTTTTTAAACTGTTCTGTAAAATGAAATGCTGCAGGTAGCATATAACGATGCATTCATAATCTTGCTCGAGCTTCCAATATGGACAAGTGCAAGTCATGATTGTGACTAGTAATGTTCCCACTTTTCATGCTGTGTTGAGGAATTTTAGATACAAATTTATGTGTCGAATAATTGACTCCAAATATGTAATTATAATGCGCTCAACTGGGCCTGCACAAAGTGACACAAGGTACTCCTCTTGTTTCTGAAAACATCGGAACAAATGTCTGCATAGGTTTTAATCATTGTGGACTTGTGAACTGCTGTTAGCTATAATTTTGTGTTGTTGTCCTGTCTGGCATTTTTCTTTTTACTATGGACCTACCAGAGGCGGTTTCTATAAGACAACAGGTGGAGCAGTGCTTCACCAAAAAAACAAACAAAAACCATTACACACATATCACAGAAAACATCGTTTTTAGATGTCGACATTTCATTAGAATGACTATTTCCTCTGTGAACCAAGCAACAACAAAAAAGTGTCGCTGTTAGAAAAAAAAGTGTCGTGGGTACTGTGCAACACAGCGCCCTCTTCAGGTTACACAGGGGAGTGTTCTGCTTCACTAACCCAATGTAGGTGATTATTTGACGTAGTACCTTACACGTTGTTGATTGGACAGTTATGGTTTATGACGCGTTTTAATGCCCACCCAGTGAAGCAGTGCTTCACCTAGTCTTTGCTCGACCTGAACATGATTGACACCCGTCTAACCAATCAGAGAACACCAGTTCAGCCTTTCCAATCCTTGACTTGTTCTCCAATCTTCATCATACCTTTTGGTATTCGAAACACAGTGAAAGATAAGATAAGAAAGATAAGAAAAAGACATTAGCCTAATAGAAATTAATGATTACTATAGTTGCTTTTGGTGGTTCTTGTATATATATTGTAAATATTTTTATATTGTTAATTTTTATATTTGCATTTTTGATCTTGAGCTCGTTTAGTAGCCCTGTAATTTAGGCTTACATTAGTTGTTCTAACTAGCTTAGCTAGCTAGCTAGCTGCTAGGTTAGCTAGCTCCCGTCCTGTCTTTTGCAATTTTTTGCAAAACATAATTATGATGGATGCAAACCGTGGACCGGATCCTACGGGAATCTTTTCACACTTTCTCCTATGAGGGACAGCTAGAGTGAAGGGACAGGGGAGACCAAAGCCCCCCATCAAGCTGGTGCAGAGAGTGGGCTCGGTAAGTCAGAGTTTTGACAAGGTGGAGTGGCTACACAAACCGCTTGTATGGCTGGCCTTGCGTGATGTTTTAAGTGTGCTGCTGCAGGAGATGGGTGTTCTTGAAAGTTTGCAAGAGATGGATCTGAGAATCTACGAAATGCTGACAGATCTGTTAGGCTTCGTGAAAAATCAAAGGAGCGTGTCAGTGCAGCCGTGCAATTAAGTCTGTTGGGAAATGTGAGGATGGTTACTCTGACTGATGAAGGCAAGCGTCTCCAGTTGGGAGAGCTGCGACATTCTGAAAAGGTTGACTCATTCGGTGTCATTATTGGGTCGCCAGGAGCAGCATTTAGGGGGCATGATGAGAGTGAAAAGTCCGATAATAAAGGAAACTACAGAGAGGCGGTAGAAGCGTTTTCCCGCTATGATGATGTTCTGGCTGCTCGTTTGAAATCAGAAAGGGATGTTTTAAAAGTATAATGGGGGGGGGGTTGCTTCACCAAAAGAATGTGGTCAGCAGCCGCCACTGGGACCTACCTATGTGTCTGAATAAAGTAAGATTTGATTGATTGACTGGAAGGTGTATTTGAGTGCTCTGAAAGGTGCCCACAAATAAAATGTATTATTAATATTACTATTGCTGTTGTTATTGAAAGCAGGAAATGTCCCCCGAGCAGTCATTTGGACCTCGGTCAGTAAGTAGTGCGATTGTGGCAGCTAGCCAGTACAGGGCGCTGGGGCGCCGCCCCCTTCAGATATCAAGAGGCGAAAATCTACTTAAACATGTTAAATATAATGTAGTTGTACAATGCAAATAATGAGGAAATATAAGTGTGTTCAGTTTGTGAGCGCCTGTCAGCAGCCATTAAATACTGGTTCAAATGGTATTTGGTTGAGTCCTGTCTGAATACGTACACTTCCTGGGCGAGGGCTGCCGATCAAACCACACCTTATGTAAGCCCTCGAATTTGTGGCGAGCAGGTGACCCGAGGCCGCCGTCTGATTGGTTTCTTCAGATTTCCCACGGGGGCGCAGTTCTGCGCCGCCCCAGACACGCCCACTTTTATTGGCAGCGATCGGTATTGTTTTAACGCTCTTTATCTAATGTGATTGGGCAAGTCTCGTGGCTGTCAACGATGTCCACACCCACCGCGACGCCTCGTCTCGACTGTCAATCATCCACCGTCTACCAACCCTGATAACATCTATAGGCTACAGTGTCCTTCTTAATAACTCTGTGACTGTCAGGTGTGTTGCGCCAAGGTACATTGCGCGGCCCCCCCCCCCAAATTTTTTTAGCACCAGCCGCCACTGGGTGCGTTGGTTCGGACGGTGTTAGCGCCAATTAACCATATAGGCTGGACTAGAGAGAGCGGCGGAAGTAGTTCCGCCTCCTCAGAGGGGCGTAGTTAGGCCGGTCTTGTAATTTACTTTGTGAGAGCCGCTTCATCTGATTTACACCCTCGACACCTACCGACCAGCTGCGGAGGGCAGCGGTGTGGCAGGGCAGCGGTGTGGCAGGGCCTTTGAATGTGGGCATGTGTGCGCTGAGACGAGCCGCGGGGGTCGCTCACGCAGGCTCTCCGCCCCGACAGGTGTGTTTACCTGTGGCGCCTTGAGGAAGGAAGACCGGCAGCGCCGCTCCGCTGCGGCCGCTTCGAGACCACCCGAAAACATCAGACCCCCCCAACAGTGACGCACCAGAGAGGCAAAGCAAATGTATTTAATATACTGCTAAGCAACAACAACAACAACAACAACAACAACAACAAACAGCCCGGCAGCCGCAGCCGCAGCGCAACCACCCAGCCGGCTTAGTTGCGGCGGCAGCGCTTCCTGATAGGACACAGGCGCGAGCTTCGCCTCCATCCCCGCAGCCTTGACTGACGGACGGACTGCGCGCGCGCGGCGCTGCTGCTGCTAAGCGGCGCCGTCTTGACGCATCGCGAGGGCCGACGGGGCAGCAGTGCCGCCCGCCCGCGCGCCCAGGCCCCCGGCCCGCACGCGCACACACGCAGACGCGGAGACGCATCCGTCCCGAGCGGAGCCCGCGATGGCCGTGGTCCAGCTCGAGGCGGAGGACCGCCAGCCGGAGAACGGCTTCGTGTCCCCCGACACCACGTCGCCGGGGCTGCTGTCGCGCGTCGACGGTTGCGTGCTGCCCTTCCTCGGGGGGTTCGGGAGGTACCAGAGACGGCTGGTGGTCCTGACGTGGATCCCGGTGCTGTTCATCGGCTTCAGCCAGTACTCGGACTATTTCCTCTTAGCCCAGCCGAACAAAGCGTGCCTGCGCCGGCCGGCGAACCAGACCGGCGGCCCCTCGTCGATGCACGGACCGACGGATATCAACGCGCGGCCGGTTTACCTGATCGAAAATGGAGGTTTCGAGACGGTCCGCGGCGCGGAGAACGCGGAGTGTAGCGCCTGCAGTGAGTGGAAGTTCGAGCTCGAAACGGGACTCGAGCGGAACGTGGTCACGCAGGTAAGCGGTCCATTTATCCCTCTGCGGGGTTTTGCAGCATTTGCCTTCGTCTATATTTCACACGGTGCACCCGTGATTCCGTCATATCGCACGCTGGGCATCTGGAGGGGACTCGAGGTGGTAATTGAGAGCACGGTTAGCGCGGTCGCCGCGCAGCAAGGAGGGTCCTGGGTTCGAGCCCCGGGGTAGTCTAACCTTGGAGGGGGTCATCCCGGGTCGTCCTCTGTGTGGAGGTTGCATGTTCTCCCCGTGTCTGCGTGGGTTTCCTCCCACAGGCCAAAGACATGTAGGTCAGGTGGATCGGCCGTACTAAATTGTCCCTAGGTGTGAATGCGTGTGCGTGTGCGTGTGCGGGCCCTGTGTGATGAGCCTGGCGGCCTGTCCAGGGTGTCTCCCCGCCTGCCGCCCAGTGACTGCTGGGCTAGGCTCCAGCATCCCCCGCCACCCTGAGAGCAGGATAAGTGGTTCGGATAATGGATGGATAGCTAAAAAAAACACAACAACGTCTATTCTTAACTGTATAAGCCTCATTCACATGTGTTGGCAGCCTTCTTGGTTGGTGCAGAGACACCGGGTTGTCATGCCCCGAGATAGATAATGGCCCAGGTTTTCCGACAGTGCTATCACCTTCATCAGTGAGTCACCCTTGTGACAGCCTGGGATTACCATATGACTGACGGGGTTTCTATTAGGACCGAGGGGTGCTGGGATGAGAGCCGAGGACTGTGTGAGTCACCTCAGCAGCTGACATGCGGAGAGACCCTCCGATGACACCGTCACTTAGACCTGGGGGGGATTTTTGGAGGTCGTTATGACGGACAGGAATCAAGCCTGGCCTTTGGATTTGGAGCAGAGGGCATGCGAGATCCCGGTGAATCCCAGCACTCCTCATTTGCCAAACTCAAACCTGTCCTATTAAAAGACCCCCCCCCCCGGTGGTCGAGGCCTTGTCTGAAGTTTGGTTCGCAGCTGTGGTCTGCAGGCTTTACCGGGAGTTTTTACGTCGTGCCTTCCCAGCTTCTCCCCTGCTGAGGATGCTGTGTGCTCCTATGAAGTGTCCTGTCGGTGCGGGAGGTCAAGAGCCGAGCAACCTTCTATATTCCGTACCCTCCTCGTAGGCTTAGCCTAACGGCTACGTTTTTGGGATGGCGTCAATCATTTGCAAAGGAACGGCTCATATTCCAAATAATGACAGGGGTGGAGAACAAATCAGCAGGTGCAGGGAAATATTGCTTTTTTTTTTGCGTCACGTCATTTTCAAGCAACGCTCGCCAGTGATGTGGCCTCTGAGGGGGGAATCTGAGTTCCTCTTGTTTTTGCGGACTCCACACTGTACTGACCCCCTTTACACCACCCCGTAAAGCACTGCTAATTCCAGTTTATTCTTCCGGATATCGGCCTCACAAATACTTGGCACGCGCGCTACAACCAATCACATAGACAGGAAGAGATGATCTAAAGCTCGCCTTTGAAGCCTTCCTGTGAGATAGGAGGGGGGTCCTTGCATGCTGAGCTTGGGCCCCACTATGCCAGCAGCCCATCTGTTCGTCACTGATAATGCCCGTGCTTAAACGACTACCAATTAAAATGCAGTCCTGGCATTTCCATTCACCGTAAGCTAGAGGGCATTTTGAGCCTCACGTCGAGTTATTGTCCTCCGGGGGTTGTTCGGAGGAATCGGAATCAGAATACTTTATTTATCCCCGAGGGGGAAACTTGAAGGTCATTTATTTGTGCCCCGCTAGTGATCTCGGGGCATTCCTGGTGTTCTTCACCCGCGCCTCCAGTAAACATCAGCTCGCAGAACCAAACCACCCCGAAACATCTCTCCCCTCTGTCAACAGCGTCACTCGTGTCTAAATGCAGCGCATATAAAACCCAATATGGTGCAAGTCCCTCACGGCGACTGGTTTAATGGGACTGGGAGTACTGCTGTTTGTATTGCCTCCTCACCTACGCTCCCTGAATGTGGTGTTGACACTGCCGCCGGTGCGGAGCAGCTGGTGGGCGGCAGGGGCTGAGCGGTAGGCGAGAGTGTCTGAAGCGGCGGCCTTCCCTGACCCGAGCGACCCGGGCATTCCATATCTTGTCAAGGTCGTCCTCCGGAGGTGTCGGATCGGGAACCCCAAGCGGACGGGCCCAGGAGACGGAGCGAAGGCTGAAATGGGAACGAAGTCCACAAACTGTCGCCCACCTTTCTCTCTTTTCACGTGGCATCGGCGGGATTCCTCCCCCCCCCCTTTTTCTGGCACTAGCCTCCTTGTCCACTGCACCAGGGACACCAGGAAGCGGCACTACGGACAGGATGTGATGACTTGGCACTTTTTCAGATGTTTGTTTTTGCAGAGGGCCAGACTGCACATGACCGAGCTGAACCGGCCTATTTGTGACCACCCCATACCTCACCAGCGGAGCAGAATGACAACACTGTGAAATATGTCAGTCTCATGCTGCAAATACTGCATGTACTAACAAACTCACTTTCCAGATCCCCGGTGACCGCGAACGGCACATGCCGTTAACTAAAACATGCGACGCTTTAGTGGAACTTTTTAACAGGCTTCATTTCCAGAAAACGAAAAATAACAGCGTCTAGAATTCATCTCCCGCTTGCACCTTTTGCTCGAGGCAACGCCGAGAGAGCGTTTGAAGGAGCCGGGCTCCCAGATGCTGCAGGAGGCGTTAGGATCCGAAGTGGCTGACGTGGAGCCCAGTTCTAATTGAGTCGTCGCCCTCCTCGGGGCCCGTCTTAATTGGGCCGAGCGTAGAAATGAGAGCGTATCATTACTTGGGAGACGGATAGGGTCTCTCTCCACTTTGCCCTGCTCCGTCCTCGTTCGGCTAGAAGGGATTGCCCTGTCGCAATGCTTCGCCGAAGAAACAAGACTTCGGCCCCAGTGCAACACCCTTCCACACTCGTCCTATTTGTTCTCTCGGGCTCTGCGATCAATACCTTCGTGTACCTCTCTAGCTACAATGTGGCGTGCTGTTGCGTGGCGCCACGCGGTACTGTTCGACAGTGACGAGCGAGCCTTCGCGCCAAGTAAACGATCTTCAACAGGTCGTGTTGTCAGATCGCGGCGGGAACACCCAAAGCCCTGCATCGCCGGAGTCGAGTTTGCACGCCCAAAGATCTGCAAGACGACCCCGGCCCCTCTGCACCGTGTCCCTTCGTACTGTTTACCCAGCTGGCCGTTGCGAGGCACAGACCCCCGATCAGCGCGGGGCGGCTGGAAGCGGTCTCAGCTGTTGAGAGGGGATGACCCCGCCGCAGATGCCAAGTCAGCACAAAGTGACAGCCTCTCGGTGTCAGCAAGAGGGGGAGGGGGAGGGGGAGGGGGAGGGGGGAGGTAGGCCCGCTTGTGCAACCACGAGATAAAGCTCTGGAGGCCCTAAGAGCGAGGAGCCGAGAGGCCTGCTCGCTTCTGATGAGTGGCGTTTTGGTTTTTGGTTTTTTTGGGTCTGTTTTTAACATTGGAGAATGAGCGTGGCGGGGGTGGTGGGGGTGGGGGGGCGGTGTCTGACCTACGACTGTAAGGCCGTGGGGGCGGTTTTTTGGGGGGGGGGATTAGCTGGTGGAATGTGTGTCGTTGAAGCGAGGGAACTCGTCTCTCCGACACCTTGGAGAGATTTTTTTTGTCGCAGTTAATCAGGGAAGGGAATGGACAGATGAGCGGCTGTATGCGCTTAGACGAGTGGTGTGAACAAACAACGCCGACGCTCCGTTGGACCGAAGCCTTTTCTTGTTGCACCATCGCCCACCGTCACCTTGCAAGGAGAGACACGTCCTGCCGTCCGTCTTGTCCCAACACGGTTTAGTTTACCCGCTGTCGCTGTGACGCCGCGTCATTGTGCTGAAGGTGTAAAGGTATGTCTGTCATCTGAAACACGCCTGTGCCCAAACAATACTCGTCTTTTTAGAGAATACGTCTCACACGCCACGTCAGCGTGGCGGCAGCAACATGTCAGACCTCTTTCTCCCCCCCCCCTCCCCTCCCCCCCCAGGGTGAAATTTTGATCATCTCCCCTTTCAGCAACGACCCAAGTGACAGCGGAATGTGAGTCATGTGCGTATGGATGCAGACGACCCCTTCTCTCTGATTCACCCTCCCGCCCCTCGTGCAATGTGGTCTCTCCTCTCGCTTAACCCCCCCCCCCCATGTACCCCAACCAGAGCATGTGCTCCTGAAGGTGCAAAAAGTTTGACTTGGACTTGGAACGAGACTGATAGCCGAGGTGATCGGCTGTTGCTAGGCAATAACAATGCAGCATTTCCTCCCGTCTTTTTGATCCCCCCCTCCCCCTTTTTCTCCCCCAATTGTACTTGGCCAATTGCCCCACTCTTCCGAGCCGTCCCCGGTCGCTGCTCCACCCCCTCTGCCGATCCGGGGAGGGCTGCAGACTACCACACGCCTCCTCCCATACATGTGGAGTCGCCAGCCGCTTCCTGTCACCTGACAGTGAGGAGTTTCACCAGGGGGACGTAGCGCGTGGGAGGATCACGCGATTCCCCCCAGTCCCCCCCCCCTCGTCCGACCAGAGGAGGCGCTAGTGCAGCGACCAGGACACACACCCACATCCGGCCAAACTGTGTCTGTAGGGGCGCCCAACCAAGCCGGAGGTAGCGCGGGGATTCGAACCGGCGGAGCCCCGTGTTGGTGAGGTGCAAAAAGTTTGACTTGGAATGGAAAGAGACCGATAGCCGAGGTGATTGGCTGTTGCTAGGCAATAACAATGCAGCATTTCCTCCCCCCCCCCCGCCTGTCTTCCACCATCTGTTCACAACTGCTTTCCAGCACATCTCTGAACTCCCTCTGCTTAAACTCGGTCTCACCCACATTGGTTTGCTCCTCCCTCTAGTCCTCCCTCTCGTCGCTCCGTCTCTCCCCGCCGCATTTCTGCTTCGTACTTCTTCTTCTTTCCCCTTTACCGCGCTTCCATTTTGTGAGGCCGTTTAATTGCCTTCCCCCCCGGATTCGTTTCACGCCCCGCGTCTCACGTCTCTCACCTGGGTTAGACTACAGAGGTGGTTTTCCACCAGGGTTCAGGAGCCTTTTGAAGAAGTGGGGTTGGAAACGCCGCGAGGGGAACTGCGCGGCTCTCGAAACTGGGCCTTGCTGCACCTCTGCAAGAACTAAAGATTGAGTCAATTACGAGCTGAATACCGGCGTTTACAGCCAGCAGCTTGCTAGGCTGCTGGCAAGGCACCCGTTTTTACACATGGCCGTCGGTCACGCTCAGTTAAGCCTGCGTCATTCTGGCGCTTCTCTTCAGCCAATCGGCAGCAACATATTAGACGCATATCATACTATAATAATAATAATAATAATAATAATAATAATATGAATACACTTGGCAGCACGGTGGCACAGTGGTTAGCGCGGCCGCCTCACAGCAAGAAGGATCCTGGGTTCGAGCCCCGGGGTAGGCCTACCTTGGGGGTCGTCCCGGGTCGTCCTCTGTGTGGAGTTTGCATGTTCTCCCCGTGTCTGTTTGGGTTTCCTCCGGGGGCTCCGGTTTCCTCCCACAGTCCAAAGACATGTAGGTCAGGTGACTCAGCTGTACTAAATTACCCCTAGGTGTGAGTGTGTGTGTGTGGACCCTGTGATGGGCTGGCGGCCTGTCCAGGGTGTCTCCCAGCCTGCTGCCCCAGTGGCTGCTGGGATAGGCTCCAGCATCCCCGCGACCCTGAGAGCAGGATAAGCGGTTTTGCTGATGGATGGATGGATGACGGATGGATGGATGATGCATATTATTTGTGGGCGCCCTTCAGATGTAAAATAATGACGAGGATGATAACTTGCCCAACTTGCCCTTCATTTCTGGTGTTGAATGGATGCACTCGTGCGGGGCGTTAGCTTCTCTCTCTCGGCGTCTCGCTCGTACCCACGTTGTCCAGCGTGTTGTTAAATTCAACCCCTTCTCCAGTTGGTCTCCTCTCCCCTGAGCCAGAGTCCCGCCGCCTGTCACCTGCACGACTCTCGGCTGTCAGTCTTTACTAATCCTGCACCAATTCACACTTCATTAGCCTGGCTAGACTGGGCCTGAGGAAATCCAAAGCACTGGGGCAAAAAAAAAATCACGGTCACCTTGTGACTGGTGTGGATTTTTTTTGGGGGGGGGGGGCAAAACCTCGAGTCCTTCGTCAGGAAGGGGTAATATATGCCAGCCGTTGGCCCCGAGTTCCCCAAGTCAGCACTGACGAGCCCTTACCCCGACAGTTGCAGTGGGTTTTTGAAATCAGCGGCGTGGCTTATCCTGTCCTGCATCAGCTTTGCGTCCCCCCCCCCACCCCCCGCTGCCTCACCCTTCCACCCCCCTTCACGCCAGGGCTGGGCGATGTGGACAAAACCCAATATCGCCACATTTCTGCACCAAATACCTCGATATCGATATGGTGACAGTATTGTGGGCATGACTATTGGAGCTTTCGTGAAACATGTGCACAATCAGATGTCAGTAATGCCTATGCTCTATTATAACTAAGTGGGTAAATGCAAAAAAATAATAAAATCGATCGGCTTGAACAGTCCGATAAGTTCAGAAAAGTACAGCATGTTACTGCGATGCAGCCTTTGAAACCACCACACTTTCGCCGTGTCATGACAATACCTGATCCGAAATCCTCAACGATGTCTGGTCTTAAAGGGTGTTTTTAGGGAGCTGTTGCTTATCTGATGTGGGGGTTGAAGGACAGGGTGTTGTGTTGCTGTAAAGCCCCCGAGGCAAAGCTGTGATTTGTGATATTGGGCTACACCGATAAAATTGACTTGACTAGTCTCGTGTCACGAAATTATTATTCTTATTTCTTTAGTGTTTCCTGTTTTACATCCTGCAGAGCCGGGTCCAAACTCTGGACCCTGAGGCGCTACAGGGCAGATGTCACTTGATTGACAGTACTCGTCGTAGCATGCGGGCTGTTCCGAGTAGGGCGATCTTCTGGACCGCACGGATGTTGGTGTTGCCTAGGATACGGGTGGTGAACTTTTCCATTCCCTTCTTCGTGAGTCCTAGAGCTCCGATGACCGCTGGTGTCGTTCCGGTCTTCGTTCCCCACATCCTGTTGATCTCAATCTCCAGGTCTTTGTGCTTGGTCAGCTTCTCTGGGACTTTCACTGAGGTGGTTTTTTTTTCGGATGCTGTTGCCATGCCGATGAGCATGCACCTCTTTTGCTTGCTGTCCCTGGTAACGATGTCGGGCTTGTTGGCTTTTATCTCTCTGTCAGTGTGTTATTAATATTATTATTATCATTTATTATATTGGGCGGCATGGTGGTGCAGTGGTTAGTGTGGTCGCCTCACAGCAAGGAGGTTCTGGGTTCGAGCCCCGGAGTAGTCCAGCCTTGGGGGTCGTCCTCTGTGTGGAGGTTGCATGGTCTCCCCGTGTCTGCGTGGGTTCCTCCCACGGTCCAAAGACATGAAGGTCAGGTGAATCGGCCGTACTAACTTGCCCCTAGGTGTGTGTGTGGTGTGTGTGTGTGTGTGTGTGTGTGTGTGTGTGTGTGTGTGTGTGTGTGTGTGTGTGGGCCCTGTGATGGTCTGGCGGCCTGTCCAGGGTGTCTCCCCGCCTGCCGCCCAATGACTGCTGGGATAGGCTGCAGCATCCCCGCGACCCTGAGGGCAGGATAAACGGTTTGGATAATGGATAGATGGCTTTTATACATTATTATTATTATTATTATTGAAATTATTATTATTATTATTGATATAATATTGATGTAGCCCAACCCTACTTCACACCCTCCACCCAACACCCACATTGCTGCACCGCGCTGTAGTTCAGCGAGTGCAGTAGCAGGCAGGGTTGGTGGGGTTCAGCCGGCGAGGCCGACCGGACTCGCTGGTGCAGCGGAGCCATTTGTGCAGTTTGAGAAACGGCTCGAGGAAGGCGGACGGACCAATGTCACCGGAGTTTCACTGCATGGCCTCCGGTCCTTCATTTGTTACTCTGAGCATTGCTGGGGGACGTGAGACACGCACATACACACACATGCACTCGCAGCACCTTCTCTGGTCACTAGTAGAGCTTTTGTCCTCTGCCTGTCAACTAATAAATTAATACGTGTCTGCCCAACTGTCTAAACAATGGCTTCTATTCAGTTGGTGCAAGTGAGTGAGACAATAGCCTGGCAGCAACTGGCGTGAAACAAAGGCCCAGACTAGACTGGAGCTGCAACACGGCTTTGACTCATGCTGTGAGTCCACCACCGTTTGTTGCATTCTCCGCTCTGCGGTAACTATAACTCAGCTGGAACTGTAGCCCAGCAGCTTGGCTGTGCGTTAACAGTTGTACTATAGTACTATATATATATATACATATATATATATCAACTCCCATATTTTCGTAATGTGTGTGTGTGTGGTGTTAGTGTGTGTGTGTGTTAGTGTAGATAGCGGGACCGAAAACTAAAGCACTTATGATCCTAATTCTTTGTGGAGGTGGTAGGTGTTGTCTCAGAGAGTAAGGGGAAAAATCCCAGAAAATTAAAATTATGCATAGTTATGCACAAATATGCAAAATATGCATTTTTCTAAAAATGGCTAAAAACCACTTTTCTCGGCATTTCAGATGATTCGGAGCATCTTTGATTTTTTCACCTATATAAAAAATTTTTTTCTGGGACTTAGAAATGTTTTGGCATTATGCAAAATAATATGCATTTTTGCAAAAAATGCACTTATGATCCTCATTTTTTTTTGGAGGTGGTAGGTATTGTTCCAGAGAGGACCAGAAAAATAGAAGAGAAAAAGCAGAACATTAAAATATAATTGTAATATGCATAATTATGCAAAATATGCATTTTCTAAAAATGGCTAAAAAACCACTTTTCAGATGATTCTGAGCATTTTGGGGGGAGGGAGTTGGAGTGGGGGGGGGGTTTAGGGGCAGGGGGAAGGCGGTTAGCTGGCGGGATGAAGAGGAGGGAGATTTAGACGGGTGGATAACCAAACCGCTACATTGTAGCGGGGTTCTTCTAGTATATATATATATATATATTTGGCAAGGTGCTTTAAACTACAGGGCTCTAAAAGCACCTTGAGTGAACGCGTTTCCGTGTAGTAATCCAAACATAAGATGGTGTCGGTACCTTGCGCCGCAAACTGCAGTACTGTGCAACTGAATGGAGACGGCGTGAGCACACATTCACCTTGTATATCTGCGCCTACATTGGCCGCACCGATGTGCTCATGCTAATCCATTGATCATTTCCATCTCCGGTCGTCTGGCTAATACCCGGCAGTGTTTGCACTGCACAATTATCGAGCTGGTATATAAACGGGCAAATCGCGGGCATCACACGAATGCACTCGGATACTTAATTTTCACCCGAGATACGCTTGTTAGTCGCAGTCCCAGGCACAGGCCACTTTATTTCAAATGCCCTCGTGTGTCGCGAGTAAAATTGCACAACAGGAACTTGTTTGCCTCCTGCGTCTGCCTCCCCCCCCCCCCCCCCGCTGACACTGATACTGAAGCCGTGAGTGAGTGGCATGCCGAGATCATGTGATGGCTGGGTGGTTCCTGGTAATCCCGAGGCGTTCCATTCCAGACAGGTCACTTACACCATAGGGTAGAAGAGGTTAGGGCCCCTTGGGGCTATACGCAAGCTACAGAAACTGTTGTGTATATGAAGGCCGTGAGTTCTCCGGCGAGTAGAGCCAACTAAATGAAACGGTATACAATGTGTTCCTTTTGTCGATACCCTTCGTAAGCTTGTAAGAACTGTACGCTATGCGGTTTCGGGTGGCCTTCCTTTCCTGTCTTTGCACTGACGAGGCAGTGCGGATTTGAAGCCGGGGGGTTTCGACTTGCCGTCATATGTTTCATCCACCTGTCAGTGCCAAAGTGTTCCCGGTCAGGCATCTCCTCCTTTGCCTTTTCTACTGCCCCATGGGCAGCTGTCAGGCATCGAGGGAGCAGGGGAGATGCCCCCCCCTCCCCCCCTCGGTAGGCTTTTCCTGCCACAAACCGAGAAACGACTGGTTAAAAGAACTGCAGCGGTTCAGTGATAATACTCGTGTCAGTCATAGAGGTATCTGGTAGCCCCCCCCCCAGTAGTGAGTTTATCTCTGCAAGCAGGAAATGCAGCGCACCAAGCATGTGTTTGATAACTCTTAATTTATTCTGACGGAATTTTAGAAATCCTGCTCAGTGGCCCATGCTCATTTGTACTGTGCATTTTATACTGGTGACTACTATGGTTGGAAAAATAAGGGCACGACAGGCTCATGCAAATCGGATGCAGTCACACACATACATGCATGCATGCATACTGACACACTGAGCATTGTTTGCATTGTGGGAATCCCTCTGCTGATAGGCAGCTGTGTCTCAGGCCTGAGGGAGGGACTAGCAGAGGTGCTGTAATGTGTCATCTCGACAGCGTGTTAAGGACTTGCACCGAGTACAAAACTCTAGCATGTGTCCCCCGTCCAAGATCGCTCAGCTGCAGAAATGGGGGCATGGGTGATGTCAGCATTATTTGAAAATCGTTCGACATTTTTGAATTCCCGCAGATAGAAGTTAAGCTTTTCGACAACTTTTGATATGTCATTGTGTGCAATTCTAAGCTTCAAGTTGAATTCTTCAGTCGGTTAAGTTTTCACATACAAGAGATTTCATATTGTTGCAATGCTCACACAAGGACAACAAATGGGAAACATTTTAATCAGGACTAAGAACGACCGGGATTACTTTTGGCATATCCTTGTAGTATATGATTCCGCTTCCGGTGTGGGAAGATGGCGGCGCGAATTCACGTTTGCGGCACCTTGCAGTGTCTTTGTCCACGTCCGCATCTAAGTTTGTCGTCGTTTGATGGCTGGGAGAGCTGGCGCTGGATCGGCTGGGAGAGCTTGGTCTGCTGCGTCCCGCGGGCCCAGGGACCACGGCCTTGCCTGAAGCTGTGCCTGAAGAGGTAACACCGAGGGTGGTCTGACAGGACACGGAAGCGGGGCAGGCTAAGCTAACTGCTAGCCCATGCAGTCCGACAGTTCCGATAACGCTGAGGGCGGTCTGGCGGCGGCCTCGCCAAGTCTTGACTGTGTTTTTAGTGTCGTCGTGTGGAGTGCGGGGAGGTGTGTCGAAGGTGTCTGGCTGGGAGAGCTGGCGCTGGATCAGCTGGAGGAGCCTGGTCTGCTGCGTCCTGTGGGCCCAGTGACCACGGCCCTGACCGGAGCTGCGCCCGAAGAGGAAACACCGAGGGCGGTCTGACAGGACGTGAAAGCGGGGCAGGCTAAGCTAACTGCTAGCCCATGCAGACCGGCAGTTCCGACGGTCATCCTGGCTGGCGTTCCTTCTCCTGTACACTGATTTTTTTTAAATTTTTTAGTTTAGATATATGTGTTAGTTTGGATATATGTGTTCTTATAGTTTTGGATATGTGTTGTGTTTGTCTTGCACTGCTCTTGGCTGGGGGAAACGACGTTTCGTTTCATTTCATGTCCACAAGTGCAAGAAGTGTTGCTGTAGCGTAGTGATGTAGTCAAGTGTAGATGAAGTGTTTCTGATATCAAGTGGTCATGGCAGCCAAAGCGGTTCGATGATCTTTATCTTTTGTATAGAATGCACATAAAAACGTGCAGTAGATGCAAACATCATTCGGCGCTTGATTCCAACTGAAGTTGAAATTATGTTAACCTTGCGCCGACCATTGTATCGGTATCTCTTTCATTTCTCTCCACGGGGGAGGAAGACGATCTTCTCCCCCCATGTTTAGATGTGTCTCGTTTGCCTCCCCTTTCACTGCTGTTTATTGTATTTGAGGCTGTTTCTCTAAATGGCAGCATCACAATATTGGCAAGTGGTGTAAAAGATCAGTTATTGTTTGGTACCAAGATAGCCAGCCATGGATATTTAATAGCTGCTACGGAGGTGGTTTCCAGTCAGAGGTCTGTTGGCATATGTGGAATTTCAGTTCATATTCTTACTGACTTCTTATTGAGCCAGAAGCAATGCAAAGGTTAATCTTGGGAAATTTTTCTGTCTTAAGAAACTGATTTTTTATGAGTGGTTTTATTATAAGTATTTTTTCTTAAATAACAATTCTCTGTCTGGATTATTTATCACTTTGTGAGTGAAATGAATATTTCAGGGGAATATTATTCCAAAGCCCAGTAAGCAGATACATCTTGACTCCTCTTTTCCCTGAAAACATGTGCTTATGCCCCTCTTGTTCATAATCAGATAAGGTTACTAAAAGCCAGATATATTATCCGTATAATGATATCCATGTCAGTGAGTTTTGGGTAACAGAAACAGCCTCGCTCACCTGGTGAGTAAACGTAGATGAAGCATCAAACCAGTAAAGTTTGGCAGTCATGCCATACAGACAGCCCTAACTGAACAATACATAAGTAATACTCCTTTTTCAACTATTCTGGAAACTAGAAATGTTTTGGCACGAACAGTGTGTTTGTGCCACCTTCATGCCATGTGTTTACCTGTCTCTGCAGTGGAGCCTGGTGTGCGATTCGGGATGGAAGGTCCACATTGCAAAGTTCTCCCTTTTGGTGGGATCCATCTTTGGATTCCTGGTCTTCGGAGCCCTGGCTGACTGGTAAGAGTGACTTTATGGTGTCGACCCTCTTTATAATCCAAAGTCGGGTGTCCTGGTAGTGTAGCGGTCTACTCCGTTGCCTACCAACACGGAGATCACCGGTTCGAATCCTCCAGTTTGGTCGGGCGTCCCTACGGAGACAATTGGCCGTGTCTGTGGGTGGAAAGCCGGATGTGGGTATGTGTCCTGGTCGCTGCACTAGCGCCTCCTCTGGTCAGTCGGGGTGCCTGTTCGGGGGGGAGGGGGAACTGGGAGGAATAGCGTGATCCTCCCACGTGCTACATCCCCCCCCCCCCCGGTGAAACTCCTCACTGTCAGGTGAAAAGAAGCGGCTGGCGACTCCACATGTATCGGAGGAAGCACGTGGTAGTCTGCAGCCCTCGCCGGATCGACAGAGAGGGTGGAGCGGCGACCAGGACGGCTTGGGAGAGTGGGGCAATTGGCCGGGTACAATTGGGGAGAAAAACAAAACAAAACCCAAAGTCACATGACCTCTTGGCGACTGCCTTCCTAGACTTGGGAGGATAATCGACAAAAGTAAAACGTCAATGTCCAACAGTCCATAAAGTTAAACTCCATCTTACTTTTCCTCCGCAGGTTTGGCCGCCACCCCGTGCTGATCGTCTCTGTGCTGTTCATGTTGGTGTTCAGTCTGGCTGTGACTTTCTCCGTCAACGTCACCATGTTCAGCACCCTTCGCTTCTTTGAGGGCTTCTGCTTGGCAGGGATCACTCTTTCCCTCTATGTTCTGAGTAAGTCCTCGCCTTTCGGATACGGCCCGACGCCGGTCATCGTGACATCGATCGCATCTTTTTAAAAACCTGTCAGGTTGCCTGTGTAGGACTATACAGTGATACCGGAATGTCTCTAATCGTCATTTATCCATATTGTCTTGTCCGCCTTGTGGGTAAAGGAGGCCTCTGCAGAAACAAATTGGTTTACAGGTGCCTCAGCCCAAATATGAACAGCTTGAAAGTGTGTGTGATGTGTGTGTGTGATGTGTTGCATGAGTCCTGTTATTTAGATTGTCCCCTGCAGGTCTGAGAGCTTGTTTTCGATGTGTGCACTAAACAACGAGGCTCTTTAGGGATGCCAAAGGCCACTGCACCGCAGCAATACACAACATGCAGGCTTATTACATGGAACATTTGCTGTCCGCTCTCCTATAGGATTAGCCATCTGGGTTTGTTTTGGTCCGGGGATGGCTTTCCTAGAAATGGCCGCAGCTGTTGGCTTTATACACAGCACGTTCTGAGTTTTGAGGAGGAGGGAGATGACATCTTTGATTTACCTTGCTTTCCACCGTCCCTCGTGGCTAGATGTGCTTTATCAAGGAGCTGTTTCAATTAAATTCCTTTCTTTAGCCAGGGGAGGAGTGAGAATAAAAGAAGCTTTGACCTGTAATTCGAAGCAATTATGTCACGATGGCCTACTGACATTTATCAAACCGTTTAGCCACTCGTTGGATGTATGCTGCTTATTACGGAGCAGCCGCCGGTATCTGTACCCTTGAGGTGAACTTGGTTTCATTTCTATTTGAGTGGCCCAGCTAAATTCTCTTTGCAGGATTTTACCCTCTCATTACTCCAAGTCGATAGCCTGATGGGATGGGGGGGGTGGAGTGATGGTGATGACCTTTCTACTCTGAAATGTTGCACTTCCAGTCTATACAGCATGAACAGTAATGCTCATAGATATAAATTCCCCTGCTGATTGTGACCTTCTAGCAATCTTTGCACAGCAAAGGTAGGGGGGGGAAAGAGAGAGGGAGAGAAACGGAGAGACAAGAAGAGATACAATACTTTTGATAGGATCCTGATAATTGGCCTTGCAATTGACGTGTGCAGCCTGGCCAGTTGATGGAGCCTAAAGAGCCTCTTTGGCTGCAGTAATTGCCTGGGACAGGGGTAAGCAGCAAAAGAGGACGAGCTGGTGCAAGGGCAAGCGGACATAATAGGAGGCCTTCCATGTCTTTGTCACTCTGATTTACATCACATCGTGCACCTTGACAGGCTTTACCACACTCCCAAAATAGAGGGACACGTTTGGTCCACTCCCAGTGCAAGACAGAGAAGGAAGGAGAGAGAGGGAACCGAAGGGGTCGGGCAAAACTGTCCCGTAGACGGTCTTTCTAGGCATGGATGCAAATGGACGTGTAGCTGAGCAGAAGTTTTTACATCTCTTGGCAGTTGCGCTCGTTGAGCTTGATATCAGAATCCCTTTTTTCCCTTGTTAATCTGTACTTCTCTGTCTAGTCTGTAGTACTAGTACTACAGACTAGTACTGTTATGCCCCTTTTCCACTACATGGTACTAGCTCAACTCGACTCGGCTCGACTCGCAGAGTGTCGTCTTCCATTACAGTAACAGTACCCCCTCGGTGTAGCTAGTCTGCATTGATTTTGGTACCCACTCCAGTTTTTTTTTTTGGAACCTCGACAAAGGTGGTACCAGAAAAGTGGTGACACTTACAAAAATGCCGGTACTTTCCAGTAATGGAAAGCAAAAAAGTCAAGTCTAGTTGAGCTGGTGCCATGTAGTGGAAAAGGGGCATTAGCCTACTAGTACTAGTCTGTAGTACTAGTGCTACAGACTAGTACTGTTATGCCCCTTTTCCACTACATGGTACTGACTCGGCTCGACTCGCAGAGTGTCGTCTTCCATTACAGTAACAGTACCCCCTCGGTGTAGCTAGTCTGCATTGATTTTGGTACCCACTCCAGTTTGTTTTTTTTTGGAACCTCGACAAAGGTGGTACCAGAAAAGTGGTGACACTTACAAAAATGCCGGTACTTTCCAGTAATGGAAAACAAAAAAGTCAAGTCTAGTTGAGCTGGTGCCATGTAGTGGAAAAGGAGCATTAGCCTACTAGTACTAGTCTGTAGTACTAGTACTACACTAGGCAAGACTAGTGATACAGTAGACCAGCGGTGGCTAACCACGTGCCATGGAGAGCCATGTGTATGCAGGTTTTCATTCCGGCCCGACTCCACACCAGGTGATTTCACTGATTAGTAACCCTTCAGCCAAAGAGGAAGATTATATCAGTGAAATCACCTGGTTGGCATGAAAACCTGCATACATACACATGCTCTCCATGGCACGTGGTCCGCCACCGCTACGCTACACTAGTGTGGCACTAGACCGTAGTAGTTGGAGTTGGGTTTCGAACCCCCACGGTTGTCCAACCTTGGGGGTCATCCCGGGTCGTCCTCTGTGTGGGGTTTGCATGTTCTCCCCGTGTCTGTGTTGGTTTCCTCCGGGGGCTCCGGTTTCCTGCCACAGTCCAGACACATGTAGGTCAAGTGAATCGGCCGGACTAAATTGTCCCTAGTGGTGTGTGTGGGCCCTGTGATGGACTGGCGGCCTGTCCAGGGTGTCTCCCCGCCTGCCGCCCAATGACTGCTGGGATCAGGATAAGTGGCTTGGATAATGGATGGATGGATGGTCTGCAGTTTATAGTTATATATGACTGTGTGATTTGAACCTCGTGGTTAAAGTGGCTCCAGGTTACTACTGCTTTTGCATATCATTAAACGTATTTTGGTCGCATAATGTGACGACTATGGGAGAATGACACGGTTGCCGTTCAGATCAGTTTTCTAGAAGCCTTGATTTTTGCTGTGCCACTGAGCATGGAAACTACCAAGAAATATAAGGGGTTGCCTTACGGCACACATGTAAGTATACCAGTTTCCCTTTAGCTCATCTGTTAATGTGGCTGCTCTTCTTCCACGATAGTCTTCTGAGCCACGGCTTGTAAATGAATAATAAATATACCGTGTGATTTAACCTGGCACACTGTATTTGTAGGAGATATTTGTGTACAGCGTAGAAGCAGCCGCGGAAGTCTGAGCATCTGAAGCCATAGCAGAAGTTGGTGAACAGGCACTCGTCGCTTTTCAGCTCATGTCGTTGAAGCAGCAGCTGGCCAGTGCGTCATGTGAGCTTTCTAAAGGTTAACAGAGGGGCAAAAGTGAAATGTACAGGTCCGTCTCTCTGACGGCTGACACGGGAGAGCTAGCTTGGGAGCCACATCATCATCATCACTGTCCACGGATACGTCTCAGAAAATGATCCGAGAAATCAACTGTGTAGATTTCACATTTGTTTCTTCTTACAATTTTCATATGCTATTTCATCGTTAAATTCGCTTAATTTTTTTAGGCTAGAAATCAATTACTTGGCAGAACTGATTGTTGCTGCCGAGTAGTGGATCCCCTATTTGTGTTGTTGGCCAGGACCGTCCCGCCCCAGCCCCTGACGTAAGCGGTTCTTTCTTCCAGCCCAGCAGAGAGTTGGTGCTGCTCTGGAACCAGTTCTCCTGGCTGAGAGCTGGTTCTTTGGCTGTCGAAATGCGAAGAACTGGTTCAAGATTAGGCACCGGCTCCAAACCAGCCCTCGAACTGCCTCGGTGGGAAAAGGGGTATGCGGACCCTCGGTAGTCGGCGAAGGGTCCGAGTATTCCGAGCTCGGAGCACGACGCTTGCCCCCAGAACACATCCCCCCCTTTTTTTTTTTACTATTCATCCCATTGTTCTTTCTCTCCTTCGGCTTTTTCCTTATTTGCTTATGCCCACTCCCTCTTACCCTTTCGGTCCGGCATTGCCGAGTTTGCCTTTCCTTCCTACCCTCCTCTCACCCCCTGTTTTTCCAGACGTTGTGATGGCTGTCCTAGTGATAGCAGAGTAAACAGCGTTTTAAGGAGTGCCACTCTAGAGCGTTGGCCGTGCCTCAGGTAAGCCTCATAAAAGCCGCCGCTCAGCTGACAGCAGACCTGTCATCCAGTCGGCGTCACGCCTTCCCCTTTCCTGTTGCTAAGCGGACGTGGGGGTTTTCCATTCTGGTTCGGTTTACAACTCATGAAACAACTGCACTTCCCCCCCCACCCCCACCCCCTCCAACTTTTATAGTAACGAGGAACTTTCTTCTTTCTGTACAACGACCGACCAGTGAATTCCACGACACCGATACCGGGAACACGTGACTGTACAGTTCTGCGGAGTGCGTTTTACCGTGTCCAGGCATGTTTATCTATATGCAGAGGCGACTCATTTGTGGAGTTTTTCCATCAATACGTGGAGTTAGTTGTGTAGGTTTTTGTGACGCTGCGTCGCTTCCCTTAGCGTGGCCTATGTGTTGTGGCCACCGTCTGGTGTTTTCCCCTCATCCGTTCTTGTATTGACAAAACTGCTGTGCTGCTGGTGCTCGCCAAGGGTTTACTGAAATACCAGTTGCTAACAAGGCGCCGTTTGACAAACCTTGTCATGCTCCTTTAATAGATACTGCTTGGGGATTGATATTTTGAGCGTCCGTTGTATTAAAGTGAATTTACAGTTGGCCTTGTGCTTAATAGTGGTGATAATAATAATAATAATAACGCATTTTATTTATGGATGCGCTTCAGAGCACTCAAGGACACCTTCCAGAACACAGTTAAAAAACAAGCAGGGGGGGGCGTCCGGGTGGCATGCCGGTCTATTCCGTTGCCTACCAACACTGGGATTGCGGGTTCGAATCCCCAAGTTACCTCCGGCTTAGTCGGGCGTCCCTGCAGACACAATTGGCCGTGTCTGCGGGTGGGAAGCCGGATGTGGGTGTGTGTCCTGATGGTTGCACTAGCGCCTCCTCTGGTCGGTCGGGGTGCCTGTTCGTGGGGGAGGGGGAACTGGGGGGGAATAGCGTGATCCTCCCACGCGCTACGTCACCCTGGTGAAACTCCACACTGTCAGGTGAAAAGAAGCGGCTGGTGACTCCACGTGTATGGGAGGAGGCATGTGGTAGTCTGCAGCCCCCCCGGATCGCCAGAGGGGGCGGAGCAGAGACCGGGACGGCTCGGAAGAGTGGGGTAATTGGCCAAGTACAATTGGGGAGAAAAGGGGGGGGGGATCCAAAAGAAACAAC
The DNA here is from genome assembly GCF_029633865.1 of Lampris incognitus. Classification (NCBI taxonomy): domain Eukaryota; kingdom Metazoa; phylum Chordata; class Actinopteri; order Lampriformes; family Lampridae; genus Lampris; species Lampris incognitus. The sequence goes on along the minus strand of NC_079224.1, from coordinate 7,460,808 downwards.
AACAACAACAACAAAAACAAGCAGCACTGTGTCAGACTGCATTAAATCAAAACAAAGCAGGTAGACAATAAAAAGTTAACACAACGGATAAGTATAAAATCATCATCTGCACAAAACTCAACAAAAGTGTGGCTCCGACTGAATATGCCAGTTTGAAAAGGTGCGTTTTGAGATGGGATTTGAAGGTTGAAAGAGAGTCAGTGTTGTTAATGTCTTGGGGGGGGAGAGAGGTCCATGGGGGGGGGGGGGTAGAACGACTGAAGGCTCTAGACCAGTGTTTCTCAACCCCGTCCTCAAGGACCCCCTATCCTGCATATTTTCTTTGCAACCCTGAATAGCTACCTGTTTGTAGTTATTCAACCAATCAGCAATGCATTTTGTCAGACGTTGCACACCTTGCATAATTAAGTGCTGCGAGATGATTGGTCGAGTAAGTACAAGCAGGGCTACCTATGCAGGGTTACAATGACAATCTGCAGGATAGGGGTTCCTTGAGGACTGGGTTGAGAAACACTGCGAGTCTAGACCCCATGGTAGTCTAGTGGGCCGGTGGTGTAGTGAGTTGGAGAGCAGAAGAGGATGTGAGAGTGGGGGAGGGCGTGTGGCTAGGAAGGAGTTCGGGAAGACATGGAGGAGCTAGGTTATTAAGGGCCTTAAAGGTGAGGAGCAGGATCTTGAAGTCGATGCGGTATTTAACAGGGGAGCCAGTGGAGCTGCTTAGAGTCGGGGCAGGGCGATATTGACAAACCTCTATCAATAAGTTAACAATATTTTGCGGATGACTGTTGGTTAATGCAGCTACTCAACAGCCAGCAGCAAGCAGTGCAGAAACAGCCAGCTCATGAGCTGCGTCTTACTGGTAGCCCATGTTCGTACCAGTCAGCTGCTGAGCTATAATGTAGGCCGCGGCGTATGTTATCTGTGTGCAGGGACACCCTTGTACTATCACATACGACTGTCGACTGGACAAGTCTTACCGTTTGTCTTTTCAATGGACAACGCCTGTTAGTGTAACGTAGACCATGATGTGGTAGTAAATAATTAGCCTACTTAGCCTTTGCCAGTTTCCTTTTGATACATTATGTAAGCTAACTATCATTGTAGCTATTCTGTGTATCTGTGGTTAAAAAAAAAGAAGAAGAAGAAAGCTGGCTGCTTCTCCACAGTACTTTGCACCGCTTACCTCACCAGTATTTGACATAGGAGACAACAAAAAGGCAAACCGGAAATGCATAATTAGAAATTCACCCATTCGCGAAGCCTTTTGAGATATTGGTTTATTGTTTAGACTGTTGGGTAGATTGCAGGATATGTATGAGGGCGGTGTGACAGTGGTGAGGCGTGCGGTAGGAGTGACGGATGGGTTCAAGGTGGAGGTGGGATTACATCAAGGATCGGCTCTTAGCCATCAACCTGATGGACGGGTTGACAGACGGGATCAGGCAGGAGTCTCCGTGGGCTATGATGTTCGCAGATGACACTGTGATCTGTAGCGAGAGTAGGGTGCAGGTGGAGGAGAGCTGGGAGAGGTGGAGGTATGCACTGGAGAAAGGAGGAAGGAAAGTCAGTAGGAGCAAGACGGAATACCTATGTGTGACTGAGAGGAAGGACAGTGGAATGGTGAGGATGCAAAGAGTGGAGGTGACGAAGGTGGACGAGTTTAAATACTTGGGGTCAACTGTCCAAAGTAACGGGGAGTGCAGGAGAGAGGTGAAGAAGAGGGTGCAGGCAGGGTGGAGTGGGTGGAGAAGAGTGTCAGGAGTGCGACAGAAGGGTACCAGCAAGAGTTAAAGGGGAGGTTTACAAGATGGCAGTGAGACCAGCTATGTTATATGGTCTGGAGACAGTGGCACTGATCAAAAGACAGGAGGTGGAGCTGGAGGTGGCAGAGATGAAGATGATAAGATTTTCAATGGGAGTGACGAAGAAGGACAGGATTAGGAAGGAGTATATTAGAGGGACAGCTCAGGTTGGACGGTTTGGAGACAAAGCAAGAGAGGCAAGATTGAGATGGTTTGGACATGTGTGGAGGAGAGATGCTGGGTATACTGGGAGAAGGATGCTGAATATGGAGCTGCCAGGGAAGAGGAGAAGAGGAAGGCCAAAGAGGAGGTTTATGGAGGTGGTGAGGGAGGACATGCAGGTGGCTGGTGTGACAGAGGAAGACGCAGAGGACAGGAAGAGATGGAAACGGATGATCGGCTGTGGCGCCCCCTAACGGGAGCAGCCAAAAGCAGAAGTAATAGTAATAGTAGTAGTAGTAGTAGTAGTAGTAGTAGAAGTAGTAGTAGAAGTAGACTGTTGGTTAGCTTAAGGTAGAAAATATGACATAATGCAGAAAAAGAGAGAGGGCACAACCAACTTTGCTCAGTCCGCTGTTGACCTAGCCAGTAATACCCTGTGTCGAAGGCCCTGAGAACAGTATGCAGGCAACCCAGCATGGGTTATGAGGCCATTGGTAAGCCCCTTTTGAGGAGAGTTGGGGTTGGCGGTGGTGGTGGCGGTGGTGGTGGTGGGGGTGGCGGGGCGGGGCGGGGGGGTTGATTTTGTGTCTTGCCACTGTCCGTTCCGCTAGGATGGCCTGTCGGGTCCGGGCCCACTGCAGCAACCAACACGACTGATGTGAGGCGACAGCTAATACAGTCCCTAACACTAACTGCCATGCAGACAGAGGGAAATAATAAAACAAGAGACCGGGGGGGGGGCGGGGGAGGGGGGGTGGTGGTGGGGAAGGGGGGGGTGGTGGTTAGAATTTTTGCAGCTGGACCGAGTCGGACAAAGCCGAACGGGGTGCGGGCGGCAAAGGGTAAAAAAAAAACGAGGTATGTAAGTCGGCGATGGGCGTGAAGAGCGCGCGGGGGGGGGGGGGCGGGGGGAGGGAGGCGGAGCGTGACCTACGCGTGGAGCGTTGCTACGGTTCCTCCGCGCCCGCGGCGCCGCTGCGTCACGGCCCGAGCCGGCGGTGCTGTTGTGCGTCGGCGCCGAGCTCGTCGGCAGAGGCCGGCGTTAGCGTCCGTGAGAGGTTTGGTGTGCGGCGCGCTAAAGGCAGCAGGAAACCGGCGTGTGGGGACAGAAAGTCAGCTGATGCGGCACCGTGTAATCCGCGGCCCTTATGGCCCGGGGGTCACGGTCCTGCCAGATAGCGCGTCTTTTTACTGCAGGCCGACACACACACAAGAGTTACACACACACACACACACACACACACACACACACAACGCAGACGCACACGCGCATGCAGCGGCATGATAGCAGGCTGAGTCATGCTCGCAGCAGCACACACTCGCACGTGTTCTCTCCCTCCCCCTCCCCCCTCTCTCCCCCCTGCACATCATTGGGATCGGTTTAAGCCCGGGTTGTCGTATTCTGGGGCAAGAGCTGGGTTTAAGCTTTTACCCCCCCCCCCTCCCCGTGCTTTTCTGCACGGCTCTTCTGCGAGACAGAGGCTCCTTTCACTATTTCATCATTTAACGTGTTTATTGCTCGTTTTAATGTGATTTATTTTTTTATATTGCTTATTTATGATTTGTGTTGCGGCAGATGTGGCATTTTTTTCCTTTTCTCTTCTTTTTTTTTCATACGGTTTGGTTAAAAAGTCCGACTGAAGTACCTCGAAGCATTAAAGGACCTGGGTAATCGCTGGGCCCCAGAAGCCTTGCCTGTCCGTACCTGCCGCCGCCGTGTGTTTTGCTGCAGCCTCGGTGACTCATGGAGAGTAAAGCGTTGCTCGGAGTGGGACGGTCCACACGCGAAATGTTATTGTCGTTGGAGTGCATGCTGTTTTTTTTTTTTTTTTACATGGTGATGCTGGTCACGTGGCTCGGGTCCCAGGCTGGTCCGGTGGCGTCTTCCTCATCATATATATTATAAGTCCATTATAATTTTGCTATCCTCTTCCAGTGTTGTGTAAATTGTGTAAACATGACATCATCGCATGTTGTGCGTCTTGGGAGCGAGAGCCTCCTCTGTTGCTCTCCCCGAGCTTCCTTCCTGTTTTTCCTCCCCGTTAAAGGGTTTTTTTTTAGGGAGTTGTTCCTTATCTGATGTGAGGGTCTAAGGGCCCTGACGCACCAGCGTCGGCCGTCGGCCAGTGTGGGGCCGTCGGTTGCGCGTCTGTGACCCTAGTTTTTGCGCTGTGTCCCGCCCCGTCGGCACTGTCAGCTTTTCGGCCGACTCGGCACGTTGAATGGGCGGAGCCCGTCGGTGAGAGAGCGCACTCTGATTGGCTGTTCAGCTTAGCGAATCAGTGCAGGGCATACAAGCTAGCTGGCCGTCGGCTGTAGTCTTTGCGGTGTGTTCAGGTGCTGCTTCTTGGCCCAGGCGGCAGGCGAGGTGGGGCGAGGCGACGGCCGCCCTTCGTCGCCGCTAGTCGGTTCGGCGTGTCTGGGCCCCGAGGGCAGGATGTCGCGTTGCCGTAAAGCCCCCCCCCCCCCCGAGGCAAATGTGTAATTGGTGATATTGGGCTGTACAAACAGCCCAATGAACGAGTGTCTGGCATGCTCATGACTGTCATCACAGACGGGGACACCAGTCCTCTGATGCCGCTTTAATTAACCAAGAAATTAATGGGTTTTAAATGTTGGTAGACCTTTTTCATTTCCATTTCCATTTCCATTTCATTCAGGCTGCTGTAAGTAAAAAGAAACAACACACCATCAAACTAACTAAAGCCAGGGCTTGGCCAAGTGCTCCGGTCCCTGGACAAATAGTGGAGGGTTCAGTCTATTTGTTCAAGGACTCGTTCAGCGGCGGCTCGGTCCGCGGTCAAGGTGCCTGATAAAACGACTCCGCCGCACGAGGAGCTGTGCACTAGCAGCAGCCAGGATGTGCCTACCGCTCCCATACCCAAGGCCGGTTAGGGTGTGTCCGCACTCCCTTTGTACACATGCCCAGCACAACGCTAACGCGGATTAAGGAGCGCGCTCGGAGGTGCGCCACGCTTTGCATAGACGCGGTCACGTAAAGGCGTTTCGGCTCGACCTCGTCATCGTTTTACAAAGTCCGAGACTGTCGAGTGCAAAAAAGACAGAAGAAGAAAGCCCTCGGCCTCTGAGAGAATAATGCGAGAAGGAAATTCGGGTAGCTAGCGGTCTATTCTGTCGCCCGCCAGCACGGGGAATCGCAGGTTCGAATCCCCGTGTTACCTCCGGCTTGGTCGGGCACCCCTACAGACCCAGTTGGCCGTGTCTGCGGGTGGGGATTCCTCAGTGTGGCCCACGTCAGGTTGAAGCACAGCTGACCTCTTAAACGAGGCTTTTCATGGGCGCCCGGGTGGCGTGGCGGTCTATTCCATTGCCTAGCACCACAGGGGTCGCCGGTTCGAATCCCCATGTTACCTCCGGCTTGGTTGGCCGTCCCTACAGACACACTTGGCCGTGTCTGCGGGTGGGAAGCCGGATGTGGGTATGTGTCCCGGTCGCTGCACTAGCGCCTCCTCTGGTCGGGGGGGGGAGGGGAAACTGGGGGGAATAGCATGATCCTCCCACGCGCCACATCCCCCTGGCGAAACTCCTCACCGTCAGGTGAAAAGAAGCGGCTGGCGACTCCACGTGTATGGGAGGAGGCACGTGGTAGTCTGCAGCCCTCCCCGGATCGGCAGAGGGGGGTGGAGCAGCGACCGGGACGGCTCAGAGGAGTGGGGTAATTGGCCGGATACAGTTAGGGAGAAATAGGGGCAAAAATCCCCCCCCCCCAAAAAAAGAAAGAAATTCTATAGTCGCTCATTGGCCCTGATCACACCACTATGGGAGTGTAGCCTCCGCCTGTCGGCGGGCGTGTGTCGTTCCCTGTAAAAGATGAATAATGCCGTTCGATCGGAGGAGAATCGGGCCGACACCGACTGTACACGTCTCACTGCAGCGCGGTGCCGTGCCGGGCCCAGCCCGGCTCTCTCCGCCCGCTCTGTGGGACAGAATCTGTCACTGGCAATAAGGTACTTTCTCACAGTGGCGACCCACTCTTACCGCAGGCATTAATCTAGCTGCACAGAGACGAGGGCCGGAGGAGATCAGAGAGACCGGGGGGGGGAGGGTTGGTCGGGAGGTGGAGCGAGGTTGGCCCGTCCGTGTCTCGGTGGCGTTGTGCTACGTTCGAACGGCTCCTTTTGTGTTGTGGCGTCGGCTCGCCGTGTTGCCGTTTTGCGCGTCCCGGCTGACAGATGGTTTCGTTCCCCGGTTGGTCCCATCGGTCCGAACTGTTGGGAGAGATTGATGGCGCTCCTCTCCGGCGGGGATCTCTTCATCTTGGCCCGCTGACATAAGTAGCTCACGCTAGATATTCTGCAGCTCGGCGCTTGCACCAGAAATGCTGCACCGGGGGCATCTAGGTAGTGCACCGCTCTATCCCGTTGCCTACCAACGTGGGGGTCGCCGGTTCGAATCCCCGTGTTACCTCCGGCTTGGTGGGGCGTCCCCTACAGACACGATTGGCCGTGTCTGCGGGTGGGAAGCCGGATGTGGGTATGTCCTGGTCGCTGCACCAGCGCCTCCTCTGGTCAGTCGGGGCGCCTGTTCAGGGGGGAATAGCGTGATCCTCCCACGCGCTACGTCCCCCCGGTGAAACTCCTCACTGTCAGGTGAAAAGAAGCGGCTGGCGACTCCACATGTATCGGCGGAGGCGGTGGCGCCGCCACCGGGATGGGGAGAAAAAGGAAATGCTGCACCGAGAGGAGAAGGGGCTCGGGGAGGAGGCGACCCCCGGCTTTGTAGGAGGACGAGGGGAAAGGCGTCTCAGTCGGTCGTCGGCTAACAGGAAGTCCTTGACCGACTACTGACCAGGCCGGTCCAGTGACTGTAAATTATTGGCGTAAGCGCCGTCGGTTGTGCAGAAGAGACGGCTACAGACTCGGTGTCATGAGAGTACAGATTTGTTTTGGCAACGGGAACCCCCACCCCACCCCCCCACCCCCCACCCCCGCCCAGAGCAGTCTGCTGATAAATGGGTTAAGGTGCAAACTGTTTTTTTTTGTTGTGTGTGTGTGTCCTCCGAGCGGGGGTTAAAGTTCCCTTTTTTTCGCCGAGTGTGCGTTCTTGGCTACCCAGCAAAGCTTCCTCGCCTCCCCCCCCCCCCCCATCTCGCTCCCCCAACACGTTAGCCCACATGTGCAGTCTGGGTTTTATAGGCGATGTTTTCTCTCTCTTTCTTTCTTCCTCCCCCGGCCTTTTCTCCAGGGCCGCTTGTTTGACCAACAGAAGCGAATGGACTGGATGACCCGACTGCCACGCTCTGCTTGGCCCAGTGTGGGACCCGGTCGAACCCTTTTTGTTAATTATGAGACAGACCTTGCACGACATAACCCCCCCCCCCCCACGCTATCTCGCCTCGCGGATGCCTGAGTGAAGTCCAGTGATTAGCCAAATCAGCATGGAAAACCTTTGCACATTTTCTCTCCCCTGATAATGAGCGCAAGGAGGGGAACGAGATCAGCTTTGACGAAGCTGCCGTTCTGTCCAGAACCCGGGTCTTTTGTTTGTGGGAAAGGATAAACCTTTTTTTTATCAGTCCCTGTCCTCCTATTCGGGGGCCGTTTGTACAGCTGATAACTTGGGTTTTTTTGTTGATCTTTGCCTCGTCTTCTTCCATTACAGACACATTTACAAACAGTCAAACACTGTCAAGTGAATGAATTTCCGCCTGTCCGGCTCTAGGGGCCTGCTTATTTGGCCTTCTTCAATGAGGTATTGACCAACGGGCGTGACCGGAACGCACACACACTTGGCCGAAGAAGGAAAGCGATGTTTTTCGGTTGTCAATTCGGTGCGGTTAGGTTGTAGTCGGAGAAATACCAGAAATCATACATAATCCAGAGCGGGGATTGGCCAGCGGGAGTTTAACATACAAACCCATTGGCCGGGATCAGGGGGTGACATCATGGCACGGGGCCACGAGGCGCTCATGTGACCAGGAAGGGTCACGGTATTAGCTGCGGGGGAACGGGGAACGGCCTCACTGAGGGCCCCTAGTGATCAACCCAGTTACTTCACACTAAAAAAACAACAGACCTCCTTGACTGAACGTTCTGTGCTTGACACGAGGCTCGTGTACTACCGCGGTCTGTACCCGAGGGTGTGAATCACATACTGGTTTTGCCAAAGTCAGCAAACCTGCCAAAGCTTCTTTGGGGGGATTATTGTTGTTGTTAATTGGCTACTGGCTCATAACACGGACTTTCATTTTCTGATCCAAGGTGAATGTGGCCAGAGGCGGGCTGTCGCTCTGTCCCCTTGCGTCCGCTACGCCGGGTTAGGGTCCGCGCCTTTCTGGAGTTTCCTTCGGTGTGACATCGGCGTATTCGAGTCACAGAGACACAACCCGCAGTGATGAATTGTGGGATTGCTGACCTAGTAGGATGCGGAAGATTAGGGTCAGCAGGAGAGAGAGGATCTCACGAGGCCTCCGCTCCTTTTTCACAAATCTCCGCCGCTTGTTCTCCAGCTCCGTCTACAGTTTCCGTGTATGACGTCGTTCGTCTCGGCAGAACACGTCCGCTGTGTGTTCTTTTGGGATATGCGAATCGTGCAGTTATGGCACCTCGGCTGCATACGGGCCGTGTTATGATGTGTGCGTGACAGCGTTTCCGCACAGCCCACAACTGCACAAGACATGCGGCCACGGCACGGTGCATTGACCCGCTCAATGCAATTTGTGCCCGGTGTACAAGTGAAGAATTCAAATCCAGTACAGTCCATGACCAGTGAACCGCGGCTCCCCTCTCAGTGGCGCCCGGGTAAGGATACTCGGGGTTAGTTAGTTCAAACTTCGAGGGCCCTCGGCACCCATCGCCCCGTGCTCCGCTCATTGGCTTTGTCACTCCAGCTGCGATAGTGTCTGTGAACAGAGAGCATTATTCATGTCCTCAGGAGGGGGCAAGCCCTAATTGAAATTCCAGGCTTTTTCTTCGGGAATGAAGTGGAGCTGCCAGGGCGCCCACTGTATTATCCCGGCCCTGTCACCTTGAAAAGGCCTATCGAGAGACTGTCCGCATGCCCGGAGAGAAGAAAAAGCACCACCCCCCCCCCACCACCCACCCACCACCGGCTCGGACAGGAATAGCAAGCGATGCGTAAGACGAAGGGGGAGTGAATGGAGAAGGACAAAAGAGCGAGGCGAGACGAGAATGCCGGCGTTGCGGCATCATTCACCCCGCGCGGTTTGATGGTGAGCTCGTGCTCCGTGCCGCAGAGTCTTAAAGGGCTGAACTGTCTCTGGTTTGCTGCTGGCCAGCGTGGAGCGCATGCTAATGACTGGGTGAATGAATCGGTGCCATTCTGATAGAGGAGGAACGAGCACAAGGAAGGCCTTTCTACTTCGCTGCCCCATAAGCCTGCTTCCTTGGTGTGCAGAATAACAACTGATCAGAAGCGGCTTTATCTCCTTATGTGCAGTGTCCGCATCCGTTATCGACGCTCGGCTGTGCACGCTCGCCTGTGTGTGCGTGCACGTGCTCCATTAACCGCAGAGGAAATCGGTGCGTCGCCGTCATAAGTCACTATGTAGTTATTCATTGAACGAACAGTCGGTGTTGACGATGGCCGTTGCACACACCGGGCCCGGCGTTGCGTCGGTACGAGGTGAAGCCGGTAAGCGTACCGCTGTCGGGATCTGTCCCCTGGCGAGTCTCCCACACTCAGGCTGAATAGGGGTCCTGTTTGTGGGGTTGATTCGTTGCCCTCGTGGTGCGCTTCCGTCAGCACGACGAGGGAAGAACGGTTAAAGTGCTACTGCGTAGTATTTCTGCTGCCAACCCAGAGGATTCATAAAAAAGGACTTTCGTCATTTCGATTTCCAACTCGTTTTCAACTCGGGTCTGTACATCCTTTATTTAGGGCCGGGCAATGATTACATTTCAGTGTTTGTTTTTCAGTGGTATTCTGTTGGGGTTGCGGGCGGCACGGTGGCACAGTTGGCAGCGTGGTCGCCTCGCAGCAAGAAGGTCCTGGGGTTCGAGCCCCGGGGTAGTCCAACCTTGGGGGTCGTCCCGGGTCGTCCTCTGTGTGGAGTTTGCATGTTCCCCCCGTGTCTGCGTGGGTTTCCTCCGACAGTCCAAAGACATGTGGGTCAGGTGACTCAGCCGTACTAATGTGTGTGGTGGTGGTGGTGGGGGGGGGGGGGCTGTGATGGGCCTGGCGGCCTGTCCAGGGCGTCTCCCCACCTGCCGTCCAATGACTGCTGGGATAGGCTCCAGCATCCCCGCGACCCTGACAGCATGATGAGCGGTTGGGATAATGGATGGACATGGACGGATGGATGTATTGGGCTGAAATGTGCTTATTGTCATATCCTGATACACAATGTTGTTGTTGAAATTAATGATGACAAGAATCTATGGCCTAAAATGTCTTGACAATAAAGTTGGTCTAAAATGTCTGAAGAAGTGTTATTTGGTTCAGCATACTCTACATCACCAAACAGTTCAATGTTATGAACCTCGGGCGGGGTTCTTAACAGTGACATTCTGCATATGTAAGCAGGCGTCATGATACTCCTTATGATGATCATAATAATGTTTTTCAGATCACCCAGCACTGCCTTTTACTTGTGTCCTTATTTGTCTGTCCATTGCAGAAGAGCAATGGCTCGTGCCCTCTCTCACTCCCCCCTCCTCTTGGTTCTCTCTGCCAGGGATTGAGATGTGTCTGCCAGAATGGCGGTTCTCCATGACCATGGTGGCCACTTTTGTGGTGGTGACTGGCCAGCTGCTGATGCCACTGCTGGCCCACCTCTCTCGCGACTGGCAGATCCTCCAGGCTATCATCATCTGCCCCCTGCTGCTGATGTTCTCCTACATCTGGTGAGTGGGTGGGGAGGACCGCTGCACCCCTTTCACTTTTGGCACAGATCTGTTTTGATGCCGATTTCCATCGTAAATCCACCCGCTGTTTCTTGTGTTCGAATTTTAAGAAGCCTCATTAAAGCCGGAAGAGCTTTAACAAGTTCTTCGGGCTATTTATTATGCACAGCAAGGATAAGCAGATGGTTCTGCTCCAGAGGACGTTTATTAGAGACTTAACTTCTTATGGTTAACTTGATTCCAGTGACGGCAGTGAAAGCCGTCTCTTTTGCTTATGCTCAGCCCTTCTGTACCGGTCTATTAACTGGTTTTACGCCGCCCCGACAAATGGTGCGCACACCGTTACGGGTGATCATTACGGAGAAAGAAGCACGTACGTTAGATTCTCCGTAAAATTTCACCCACCCACCTTTACATCTGGGGAGCGCCTAAAGCAGTAAAGGGTTTTCTATTCAGAAGCAAACAAGGATATTCAGAATCAAGGACAATTAGGGGGGGCGTCCAGGTGGCGTGGCGGTCTATCCCCGTGTTGCCTCCGGCGTGGTCAGGCATTTCTACAGACACAACTGGCCGTGTCTGCGTGTGGGGAGCCGGACGTGGGTACGTGTCCTGGTCGCTGCACTAGCGCCTCCTCTGGTTGGTCGGGGCGCCTGTTTGGGTTGGAGGGGGGGAATAGCGTGATCCTCCCACGCGCTACATCCCCCTGGTGAAACTCCTCACTGTCCGGTGAAAAGAAGCGGCTGGCGACTCCACATGTACGGGAGGAGGCATGTGGTAGTCTGCAGCCCTCCCCGGGTCAGCGGAGGGGGCGGAGCAGCAACTGGGACGGCTCGGAAGAGTGGGGTAATTCGCCAAGTACAATTGGGGAGAAAAAGTGGGGTGGGGGGGGAATCACAATAGAAATACAATAAAGAACAATTTATTGTCATTTCTATCATGCACTTGTGTACACAAAAGAAACAAAATTTCATTTCACCCAGCCCGCAGCAACACAAACGATAAAAACGCACATCCAAAATTTCCGAAAACGGCACCACCTAAACCATACAGAAAGAGAGAGAAGAGAGGAAGAAAAAACACAAACACAAACAGTTCACAACACAGTCCATTCGGCGCAACACAGTCCAAAAATGCCACTGCCCAGAGAAGGAATGCCAGCCAGGATGACGGTTGGAGCTGCCCGGTCTGCATGGGCTAGCAGTTAGCTTAGCCTGCCCCGCTTCCGGGGAGGAACCACCCTCGGTGCTTCCTCCCTGGGCGCAGCTCCAAGCAGGGCCGTGGTCCCTGGGCCCACCGGGTGCAGCAGACCAGGCTCCCCCAGCCCATCCAACGCCAGCTCTCCCAGCCAGACACCTTCCACACACCTCCCCGCCCTCCACACCACGACACAAACTTAGACGCAGGCGTGGACAAACACGGCGTGTAGGCGGTACTGGGTGAAGCCGCTGCACGTGTGAGTTGGTGCCGCCATCTTGCCCACACCCTATCAGAGCCCTAATATCTTCCCAAGCAGGAGGTGTTTTGCTGACAAAACGCGTTTTGATCAGCGGGGGGGGGGAGGCTAAAGCAGCAACACGGGGGGTTCCCTGAGCGCAGTGAGTATGATGTAGTGAGATCCGGACCCGTCTCCCAGTACTGCCTGCGACGCAACCGGGGGACTCGTTTCATTTTAGACCCGGCGCTCATCTCTTATTCACAAGGCCGTCTTTCGCCTCTCTCTCTCTCTCTCTCTCTCGACAGGATCTTCCCCGAGTCGCTGCGGTGGCTGCTGGCAACACAGCAGTACTGCCGCTCCAAGTGGCTCATGGGATACATCGTGAAGAAGAACCAAGTGAACACGGACCTGGACGCAGATAACATCCTCACAGGTAGCAGATGAAGCTGGTGTCTCTCAGATTTTTCCAAACGTGACGCGAGTCACCGTCGACTTTGTCTGACTGCCGCACGCCTCACCCTTTACCCCTGATCACCGCGACTACGCCTCCCGTGCTGTTCTGCATAATAAGGCGGACTGACGAGACAAGTCCCTGTTTGGTATCCATAGTAACGGGGCCCCCCCCTGGGGTAGCGACGGGCGGCAAACGCATCCCACGGCCCCCCCTCTGGGGCCTCTCGTTAATTTCATCGTTACCATAGGCGTGGGGACAAGCGCCGACACGTGGCGTGCAGACGGTCGATGGGACAAAGGTCGGCCACCTTGAACCCGGGGCCGGCCGTCACAGCGGCCCGATGCGCGGCGCCTGCCGGTCCTGTGACCCCGGGTGCAGATGTAGTGCTGTTGTTGTCGGAAGCGAGGCAGATTCCCCCTTGTTTTCAGCCCCAACGCGCTTCGTCGGCTCCGCGAGCCGCCATTGTGCGGATGTCAATACGCCTACAGAAATAGGCAGGCGAGTCTGCATTCGCGAGGACGGGAGAGAAACCGGGTTTATGGAAAATGGATTCCCGCTCCCTTGGCGTTAAGGGGCGGGCCTTGACGTATAGACGAGGAGCGCCGCGGTTACACGTGTCCCTGACTGACTCTTCGGAGGGCTGGCTGGCGTTCAGCCCGAGGACAAAGCACAAACCCAATGCTGATCATTGATTTTGTCCCGTCTCTAGAACTTCAGCGATCCCTCCAGAAGAAACCTAAGAAGATGTGCATTGTGAAGCTGGTGGGGACGAGGAACCTGTGGAAAAACATCGTGGTCCTCTGCGTCAATTCGTAAGTATGTTTGTGCATCACTGGGGTTGTCGTCGCTGTTGTTGTCGTGCTTCGCCCTTTCTGGACAATGTGTTCGATGTGCCGGTCTGTGTGGGGATCAACTTTAAAAAAAGAAAAAGACATCTACCAACACGGGGCTCCTGGTTCGAATCCCCGTGTTGCCTCCGGCTTGGTCGGGCGTCCCTGCAGACACAGTTGGCCGCGTCTGCCGGGGGGGAAGCCGGATGTGGGTATGTGTCCTGGTCGCTGCAGTAGCGCCTCCTCTGGTCGGTGGGGGGGGGAATAGCGTGATCCTCCCACGTGCTACGTCCCCCTGGTGAAACTCCTCACTGTCAGGTGAAAAGAAGCGGCTGGCGACTCCACATGTATGGGAGGAGGCACGCGGTGGTCTGCAGCCCTCCCCGGGTCGGCAGAGGGGGCGGAGCAGAGACCGGGACGGCTCGGAAGAGTGGGGTGATTGGGCGGATACAATTGGGGAAAAAAAGGCGTATTGTGTAAGCCTGGATGGCAACTAGATGCCAGTGGGTCACGCCCTTTTTCTGCTCAGTCAAGATGCCACCGTTGACCGGGCAGGTCGATGGAGTTGCCCGCATTGCTTCTTTTGGAGCGGGTTGTGTGTCTGTCCATATCTCCGTCACTCTCTCCATCTGTCTGAAGAATCGTCTCTCCTCTGCCCTCTACCCTACCCTCCTCCCCATTTTTTAGCTTGGCAAACAGCTCTGGCTCTGCCTCAGTGCATGGTGTCCCTGACTCCCCAACTCCCCATGAATTTTACATGAGAGAGAGAGAGAGAGAGAGAGAGAGAGAGAGAGAGAGAGAGAGAGAGAGAGAGAGAGTGCTTACTTGCTAGTGTGTGGTTGTCTGAGATGAGACATGCTAACTGCAGAATCTTCCTTCACTCCCCCTCCTCCACTGACACCCACCCTCTCCATCGTTCACCCGTCTTGGCTCAGATGTGCCGTTCTTGCTTTTCTCTTGGCAGCTCGTCCCCACTAACTTCTGGGTTCTGCTGTAACGTCTCCAGCGAGATGTATTCTCGAAATCATGGAAGGATGCGTTTAAAAAATGTGTACCACTCAATAATTACTACAGCGTGTCCGCATTAAATTTATCTAAATTAATAATCGGACAACCCCCTCCTCCCTCATCCCCACCCCCTTAAATCATCTAATGGATTCGACTTGATTTGGCATTTCTCCTCTAGTGTCGTGCGCTGATTTCTTCTGTGCTGGAGCAGGAAATCGAAGTTTGCATGAGGAGGTGAAAGAAAATGCAATTGCCAAATTCGGAGACCTGTTTTGAGAGCATCCTGGGGGAGGGGGGGGAGGGGCCATGATAGGGAAAAAAGGGGCACGGTAGGGGGTTGGAGGGCAAACATGTAAATTTAGTGAAAAATCGTGAAACTACGCTGTGACGGTTTCGATATCCCGGCATTTCCGTTGCTCACGAATTGCAACATGGATCGCAGTTATGAAGCACAATTGTTAGTCGACGCAATATTTCTTTGACGTGAGATAGTAAGGCCTCCTTTTGCACGGGGTGTAGCTGATAGGGTGGTGTATTGGCGAGAATCTGGCGATACCGTGCATATCATGATACAGGGTTATGATTCAATGTATCACGATACGGGGTTATGATTCAATGTATCATGATACAGGGTTATGATTCAATGTATCATGATACGGGGTTATGATTCAATGTATCATGATACAGGGTTATGATTCAATGTATCATGATACGGGGTTATGATTCAATGTATCATGATACGGGGTTATGATTCAATGTATCATGATACGGGGTTATGATTCAATGTATCACGATACGGGGTTATGATTCAATGTATCACGATACGGGGTTATGATTCAATGTATCACGATACGGGGTTATGATTCAATGTATCATGATACGGGGTTATGATTCAATGTATCACGATACGGGGTTATGATTCAATGTATCACGATACGGGGTTATGATTCAATGTATCATGATACAGGGTTATGATTCAATGTATCACGATATATTGTGGTTTCATAGGCCTGTGTTCTTTGTGCTCATGCCACTTCCTGTCTCAGATTACGTTGTTGAGCTTGAGTGGAAGAGTCACATGGCTGAAGATAGATTACAACACTGTTATCTAGGAGTCGTGGGGTTACACACAACACAACATGTTTGTCACGAACCTTTACATGTAAACAATTAAAAATCCATATAGCGGTTTTGAGAATCGATGCGGTGTCACCGTACTCGAGTGTATTGATATTGTCTTACACCCCTAGTAGATGAGTGTATTGTGTATTGTGTATTGCTGTATTTAAGCCTGATTTGGCTGCAGTGTAAAAAAGATCTGTGGGTTTTAATTGGTCTTGAGGTTGGTCTTGGTCACGATTGGGATGCACTTCACTAATACCCTGGTGCATCCACATATTTTGTGTTTATAAAAAGCATCCGGGGGCGTCCGGGCAGCGTAGTGGTCTATTCTGTTGCATACCAACACGGGGATCGCCGGTTCGAATCCCTGTGTTACCTCCGGCTTGGTCGGGCATCCCTACAGACACAATTGGCCGTGTCTGCGGGTGGGAAGCTCGATGTGGGTATGTGTCCTGGTCGCTGCACTAGCGCCTCCTCTGGTCAATCGGGTTGCCTGTTCGGGGGGGGGGGATAGCGTGATCCTCCCACGCACTAAATCCCCCTGGTGAAACTCCTCACTGTCAGGTGAAAACAAGCGGCTGGCGACTCCACATGTATCGGAGGAGACGTGGCAGTCTGCAGCCCTCCTCGGATCGGCAGAGGGGGCGGAGCAGCGACCGGGACGGCTCGGGAGAGTGGGGTAATTGGATGGGTACTATTGGGGGAGAAAAAGGGGGGAAATCCCCCCCCCCAATAAATAAATAAATAAAAAGCATCCAAACACATGCCTACACCTCTCATATGCATCAGCTGGTGGTAGACGTCTCTCAGATCTATAGGTATTTATTTACCCCTGTAATAGTTGATTGATGCAACATGAGTTAAAAAAAAAGAAAGAATAATTTCTTTGTGCATGTGTACCATGTTTACCCAAATGTGCATGAGTTAAGATCTTTTTTTTTTTTTCATAGAGGAATAACCTGATTAGAAACTGTGTCGCCGCCAACTTACTAAACCAATCTGCTCCCATGCTGCCCCACGACACTGGTGCATGTAACCCTCTGTACCTTCCTGTGGCTTCTATCCAGGCTGACAGGCTATGGGATCCACCACTGCTTTGCCCGCAGCATGATGAATGCTGAGGATCAGGATATCACCCTGTTCAAAAACTTCTTTGCTGACTATTACACCATGGCAAGCATCACTGTGGTTTCCTGCATGGCGCTGTGCCCCGCCGTGACCATGCTGGGGCGGCGGGGGGGACTTCTCATGTTCATGATCATCACGGCCCTGGCATCGCTGCTGCAGCTTGGCCTGCTCGAATGTGAGTACCTCGTGGACCACACTTGCATGCCTCCCCTCCTCTCTCTCGCTGTCCCACTCCCGACCCCCCCCTCCTCCCGGCCTTCACACATGTGGACCCGCGTCCACATTCACTTGTGCTCACTATAGTGCAGGACTTCTCAAGGTCGGGGCCTCCTCGGTGCCGTCTGGACCCAGCCCATACCTTGGGTAAAGGGGTCCCTCAGGGTTACAGCTGACCATGACATCGCCTGATTTATTCAGGATTATAAAAATATCTGACGGAGTTGATGGGACAGTGAGGATGCAACTTTGACAGGCAGTTTTTTTTATGGAAAATGTAATTTAAAGTTCATGACATCCTATTTAACCATGCATTTCATCTGATATTTATATTTATGCACTGGAAACATTTTTAAACACTGTTTTTGGCAGTTGGACATTGTGACCTCTTGCTTGGGACAGGTTGACTCGTACTTCCCGAGTACAGAGGCTGCATTTTAACACATTCTAATGAAATTATCTAAGAATATATGAAATTAACTTCATGAGTGCACACAGGTCCTTCAGGTTTCACTTGTAAAGTGTTTTTATTACTATTGATTTCTTGATTTTTAATGCAAAGAGGACTTTTCGATGTAGGACGCATTTTGTCCCTCATCTCACGAATCGGTGCAGTGCGCTATGAAGTGTAATGTGTTCTGTTTTGCGCGTTGCTGCTGCTGAGGTCACACGTTAACACCAACCCGGAGAACTCGCTCTGGGGGTGGTGTAAAGTGTGTAGCTGTGGTCAACTCGAGTAACACTATCTTCACCTGTTCACTGTCTCTCCTCTGCTCCCCGTGGTGTGGGGGAGGGGGGGGGCTGAGCTGCACCTTCATTGAAACACAGAGGGGAGAGGAGAGAAACTCGTGCGACCATAACTGACACTAACGAGTAGCCTACCGGCACGCGAGTCCTCGTTAGAGCCAATCAGAGGCAGAGTAGGGCGGGTCTTCGCAGAACATTATGAAAGCAATAACTTGTAGCAAAAGTTATGATTAGGGGGGGTGTCCAGGTAGCGTAACGGTCTATTCCGTTGCCTAGCAACATGGAGATCGCCGGTTCGAATCCCCGTGGTTACCTCCGGTTTGGTCGGGCATCCCTACAGACACAATCGGCCGTGTCTGCGGGTGGGAAGCCGGATGTGGGTATGTGTCCTGGTCGCTGCACTAGCGCCTCCTCTGGTTGGTCGGGGCGCCTGTTCAGGGGGGAGGGGGAACTGGGGGGGGTAGCGTGATCCTCCCACGCGCTACGTCCCCCTGGCGAAACTCCTCACTGTCGGGTGAAAAGAAGCGGCTGGTGACTCCACGTGTATTGGAGGAGGCACGTGGTAGTCCGCAGCCCTCCCCAGGTCGGCAGAGGGGGTGGAGCAACAACCGGCACGGTTCGGAAGAGCGGGCGGGGTAACAGCGGGCAGGATGAGCTGCCGGTCTGCATGGGCTAGCAGTTAGCTTAGCCTGCTCCACTTCCGCGTCCTGTCAGACCGCCCTCGGTGCTTCCTCTTCGGGCACAGCTCCGGTCAGGGCCGTGGTCCCTGGGCCCACAGGACGCAGCAGACCAGGCTCCCTCAGCCGATGCAGCGCCACCTCTCCCCGCCAGACACCTTCCACACACCTCCCCGCCCTCCACACCACGACACAAACGCACACGCAGACAAAAGCGCTGCACAATCGACGCTAGGCCAGGCCGCTGCCAGACCGCCCTCAGTGCTATCTTGGTGTTATCGCAACTGCTGGCCTGCATACGGGCTAGCGGTTAGCTTAGCCAGCCGCTAGCCCGTATGCAGCTAACCGCTAAGCTAAAATACAGCTCCCTGCTGAGTAAACCACATCTTATGGATGTTCCAGGAGGAGACGTGGTTGGTTGCACGCCTGATTATATGATTACAGGCTGTTCTGCTGTCGGCGTGTTTTAAGACCGTTCCAGATGAGCTCATACGCTGAAGGTCATTCGGTTACAAACCAGTTACACTTTAATGGTTAACCTTAAAGTCAACACAAACGGTTGTCTGGCGAGGCTTGCCCAGCGTGCTGCTCTCCTGTCTACACGGTACTGCCTCCATGTTGGCGATGATGCGTCAGGTCGCTTTGTTTTTGTTTATTCTGGCAGTGTTGTGTTACTAATGCAGGTTTTATCTTCTCCCATTTCTCTTTGTAGTGCTGGACAAATACAGCGACGACTTGAACATAGGTAAGGTCACCGTCGTGGGTTTTATGGCTTTGTCTCGTCGTAGCTCCGCCCACGTTCTCACTGTTGCGTTCAGGGAAGGTTGTATGAGTAAAACATGGGGCTCGGCGTCCTGTCGCTCGTCGTAGGTCGCTGTGAAATGGGCCGTGAGTCTCGGGCAACTCGGTTTGCTGCGTTTTATTCACTTCATAACACGACAACGAAACCCGCCTGTCTTTAGGGGAACACAAATCCCGGAGAACCTCTTTAATGAAGTCCCAGGTGTCACCGAGCCCGTCTCCGCACTCATTTGCTCTCTTTTGTGTCGTGGAGCTGTGTTGCCGGCCCTCACCAGCCTCCTCCTCCTCCTCCTCCTCCTCCTCCTCCTCTTGTTTTTCTCTGTCTGGCATTCTTGTTGACTCCTCTCCCCGGTAATCTGCCCGTCGGCAGCAAAATGAGCCGTGGTGCCGTTGGGCAGGGGATTAGCAGATTGGGGCCGATCACAGAGGCGTCCCCCCCTCCCCCCGCCGTGATCCTCTTTTCGGCCACCTTTACCACGTCTCTCTCGTACCGGCCCTGCTCGGTCCGAGCGGGCCTGGCAGGATAGAGCCGAGTCTGTACGGAGGCCCAGAGCAGGCTCAGATTTAGGACTGTAATGGAGGTGCAGAGGAGCCAGTGACCTGCTCATTGCCCTTATTTAGTCTGAAGTTGTTAGCGCTTTTTAGATGTCATTCTGTGTAATCTTAAAAATCCCTAGAGGGGGGGCGTCCAGGTGGCGTAGCGGTCTATTCCGTTGCCTACCGACACGGGGGTCGCCGGTCCGAATCCCCGTGTTACCTCCGGCTTGGTCGGGCGTCCCTACAGACACAGTTGGCCGCGTCTGCAGGTGGGAAGCCGGATGTGGGTACGTGTCCTGGTCGCTGCACTAGCGCCTCCTCTGGACGGTCGGGGGCACCTACGCCGCCCTGGCGAAACTCCTCACTGTCGGGTGAAAAGAAGCGGCTGGTGACTCGACGTATCGGAGGAGGCACGCGGTAGTCGGCAGCCCTCCCCGGATCGGCAGAGGGGGTGGAGCAGCGACCGGGGTGATTGGTCGGATACAGTTGGGGAGAAAAAAGGGGGGAAAAATCCAAAAAGAAAATAAGTCTGTTGGTTGAATTTCACTTTTAAGGCATACGCACTGCATGTCACCCTCCCTCTCCCACTGTGCCGTGTCGTTCGGTTGGGGTAGATGCTTTAAGATGGGGAACGCCAAAGGAACGCGGCTGAGTCGGCGATCACGCTTTGTGACCAGGCGGAGTTTCTGCCCCTCGATATCCAGAGAAGTGCTGCTAAATTCAGACACTCTTTTGGAAACTCTGATTACATTTCCCCCCCCTCGTAATTGGTGTTCTCCCTGTATAATCATGGTAGTGAGCAGTGAGTATAAACTACCCTGTGTGTGTGTGTGTGTGTGTGTGTGTGTGTGTGTCTGCAGAGCACTCGGATGTGCTGAATCAAGACTTCTCCATAGCCTTTTCCATCATTGGCATGTTCTCCTCCCACGCAGTCAGCAACTTGAGCATCTTCTTCTGCGCCGAGATCACGCCCACCGTCATCAGGTAAAACCAGGACTGCACCATGCAGGGTGCTCTTCGGGGGGGGGGGGGGGGAGGGGGTGGGGGGGGCGTGTCAAATTCATTTCAGTCTCCGCAAAAACTTAAGATTTTTTTCCCGTCGTTAACGTGGAAGTCGGGGTTTCTGGTTTTGGTGTTCGCCGTGATTCGCATGAAATAGATGAGCTGCAGAGGCGTCGTGACTCTCGAAGGCCTGACGACGCCCTGGCGGCCATGACTGCTGTTCGTGTTTGACTCTCTCTTTTTTTTAAATTTTTTTTATGGAGGTGTTCTGTATGTACACACTCAGCGTTTTAGTCCCCCCAGGGAGGGAGAACCACTATCGCATTACCTGTCCCATGCAAATAGATTAGCTGCCCCCCCCCCACCCCCCACCACCTATTAAAACTGAGATTTGTGAGCTCGCTGAACAACGCGGTACCTCGGCTCGGTGTCGGATGTAATTGTATATCCCCCAGCTTTCACAAATTAGCTCTCCCCCTCTGAGGGTATTTGACACGGCATCGGATTATCATTATCCTGGGTTATATAAGGAACGGTGTGCTGCTGCACGAGTGGCTCTCGGGAGCGTCCTGGCGGTTGGGGAAGGCAATGACGAGGTGGAAATGCAGTCCGCGCCAAGGGTATTACACGGTACTGCGGCACTCTCTGCTGCTGCTGCTGTGTGATGAAACAACACCGGCGATGCGCGTTAGTCACAGGCACGCACGGTGTTTTTACCCCGGTGAACGATGGCCGACTTAATATGAGCACATTCTTTATAACCCGCTGTACTTGTGATTAAAAAAACCGGTGTTGTTGGACGACACCCTCTCCTTCAGAGAGATTCACGGTTTACACGGAGGCTGAAAACGATCCCTCGGCTTTATGCGGGGAACCTTTTAGTGATCAGCACACGTACACGGGGCTAATCTTGTGTCTCTCACCTTAGGGGTGGCGGTGTGGGTCTCGTCCTGGCCAGCGCTGGTTTCGGGATGCTGACCGCCCCCATTATGGAGCTCCACAACCAGAAGGGCTACTTCCTTCACCACATCATCTTCGCCTGCTGCACCCTCATCTGCATCATCTGCATTCTTCTGCTGCCCGAGACGGACTATCAGCCCCTCCCCGAGACCCTGGCCGACGGCGAGATCTACACTCGCCAGCACCTGCTCCCCTCTAGGAAACCGGGCGAACAGCGCCTCTTGCTGGCGCAGCCCGAGAGCAGCAGGGACTACACCAGAGTGCACGACACGCCACTTCACGAGGCGGCTGCCGCCGCAGCGTCCACCATGGACTCCACGGCCTCCTCGGCGGTTGATCTCACCGCCCCGACGGTCATCGATGTATCGGTCCCCGGCAATGCTGAGCTGGGGGACCCCAACGGTCACTCGACGTCGCCCTCGGCCATCACGCCTGTCACAGCCCTGGTGGAAGACTGCGTCACACTCGCCGATGGAGAACACCCGTCTTCCACTCCTCTACGCCAGGCTGTGTGCGCCACGGACCCTGTGTTGGTCAGTGCGGAGGGACCCGCGTCACTGCTGGTGGATGCTGCCGAGCCCTCCAGCGATTCTGCCGCTCAGCCGAGCGGAGATATCGCCCTCTCTCACGCACGAGACTCCCGCGCTGCCCCTGCTGCCAAAGCTATTGAAATGCAGCCCGTGTCTACATCAGACTCTTCTTCTTCTTCTTCTTCTTCTTCTCTCTTTGAATCTGTGCCCATGTCGACATTGGTTTGCACAGCGGTTGTCACCGAACCGCCGCCCGGCTCCTCCTCGGGGTCGCCCACGCCGCTGGTCGGTGGCACCGCCCAAAGTTTGGACTCGGCCACTCTGCCTTCGCAAGAGGTCACTTGTCACCCGTTAGCGGACCCCCCCGTTCCACTTGTGTGTGACCGTGACCATCCCTCTCGCACCCCCTCCCCTATTCCTCTCAAGGACACTGCGGCCCCCCTACCCGCGGTAGACTGCAACATTTCCACAGACAGCGACTCCTCCAGTTGCGCGGACTCGGGCGGTTTTAGTCAAATAGACTCCCCGTCTGTAGGTGGAGTTACATCTACGCCCTGCAACCCTTTACCTCCCTCTCCCAAGAGAGACTCGCCCGCACCACCACCACCACTGTTGGACTCTACCTCTTCATGTTTGAATGACTTTGTTCCCACTTCCCCTGTCCAGTTGACTATTGACCCCTCACCCCCTCCTTCTCCACCCGTTGACTCAGGTCACGCGTCCACACTGGAGTCCTCCGTTCACCTCACGGACCTAGACACTGTTCACGCCCCAAAACCATCTTCCACCATCCTCCCCGTCACGGAAATCGTTCATACCTCCACTCCAGAATCCATCGTTTCGGATACCACGGACGCTGTTCACCCCCCTTCAGAGCCGGCTGTGTCGTTCGTCACCGACTCGGGGGCAGACGTGGAGATGGACCCCCCCCCAGCAACCGACTGCACCGTCCCCTCCCCTGTAGACTCCGTTGTCCTTCTCATGACGGACTGTACCAGCACAGAAAGTGACACCGTCAACGGAGAGACATCCTCCTGATCCAGTGGCGCACAAGCGGGATGGGGAAACATGGTTTTTACACCCGTGCATGTTAACCTGGAGACGTTTGGTTGTGGTTATATGATGGAAACTTCTTCTCTGCTGAGTCACTGGATATCACCAGCCTATAAAAAAAAAAAAATACTTGCATAGAAAAAGTTGCGTTAAAAAAAAAAAAAAAAAAAAAAACTTGCATAAAAATAAAGTTTGGAAAAAAAAAAAAAATCTGTTGGTCATTTTAAAATAAGTCGAAGAACACAATCTCTGCAAGACGACACCAAGGTTGGTTGGAAATGCACAGAGTGACGGGACATCATCCCTGCACGTGCCTCTGCTCCGGGGAGGTGTCCGCCAAACACATTTGTATCGAAAGTTTGCCTTAACGTCAAGGAAGGGGGGAGGGGGGGGGGCGGGATGAGAATATTTTGGAATATTTAATTCTTAGTGACTTAAAATTTCCAAAACTGGAATGGTTTTTTTTTTTTTTTTTCCTAAACACAAAGCCAAAAGCTATTTTGACCAAATGTAATGTAGTTGTAGTGCCAGCAAAGAAGATGAAAATACACAGTATTATGGCCGTGCCGTAATACTGTCGACAGTATTATTCGGATAAAATCTGATCGTAAAATTACAGACAGACGGGTCAGTCTGCGGCGTCATGGACGTATGGGTCCCAGTCGGGCTTGTACTACTCAGTGTTCTGAAGATGGCAGAATGACTTGCTTTCGGTCAGCGTGAGCGAAGAAGGGACGCTCGGTCGGAAGATGACCCGTTCGGAGTTGAGGGCACGAGTCGGGCGGAGGTGCGTCCGTCAACGCGTTGTTCATTGTGTGAACAGGAATCTGATCGCTCCAGGAGACCTCAGTTTATTTTGCCAGTCGTTCCAGGCAATGAAAATAATGGTATGCAAAATGTTTATTTTTTTGTAAATGTGATATTGTAAAGTAAAATGCAGACTTTGTTGTTGTGCTTGATTGCGTTTTTTGTTTTTGTTTTGTTTTTTTTTGTTTTCTTTTGAGCATAATCTCCCGTGGCGTGCCCTTATTGTGCAAAGCTATGAAGCATTCTTACAATACTGTTGTGGATGTTTAGTGGCACTTTATGCTTTGCAATGGGGGAAACGCATGAAACGAAAAATGTGAACTTATCCATTAAAAAAACAAAACAAAACAACAACAACAACAAAACAAACGAACGAGCATCCACCGAGAAGAGTCGTGGGTGGCGAGATATCGGATTTCCAAACACCGCGGCGTTGCAAGCCTCTGCAGCATCTTTTCCAAAATTGTGTGAGAACATTTTTGTATGTCATGACCCTTATGCACGCATACAACCACGCCCGCCTTACAAAGGCTGCAGCGGTTGATGCATTTGTGAAAACAACATGAATTTATTTTTATTTTTGTTGTCCTCATCCGGAGCTTAACGTGTTAACTGTGTTGAATTAACACGTTGGTTATGTCGGACTAACAGACCCAAATGTCTCGGATCACTATGTGAAACGTATCCATGTGGACTTTGTTTGATCTTTTATTGTGTTATTCCTTTTAAAGCCCGTGTCCAGCTGTGCTCTATGGGCAGCATTATACTTGACTAAACTCTGTCTAACTTGACAATGGTAGCTACATGATGCATGCGTGGTGGAGGTCATGGAACGGTCCTCCAGAGGAAAAGCTTACGGTTGCAGAAAGGCCCCTGTTTACAGCAGTCTCCACGTTGCTAATGTTGTGATACACGTGTACTGTCAAGACTAGAGCCAAATGAATACGTGTCCGTGTGGGCTGTGATGTATAACCAGCTCTGCTGTTCCTCTGTAAGCCATTCTTCCAGGGTCAGCTAACCGCTCGGAGGGTGGAGGCCTCGGCAGACATGAGTAGCTGTAGGTTGTCTCGTCGCCGTCTTCTAGCCCGCTCGCCTGCGGCTGTGAAGGGGCCCGCAGCTTCTTCACTCCAAAAACAAGCTCTTCTACATGTCTCTCGAGTAAAATGCGCACTGATGAACACCACGCCGTCACGCGACGTGGCTGAGCGGGATCCTCGGGTCTTGGAAGACGACTTGTGTATTTTGTGCAATGTGCACGGGGAGGGGGGGGGGTTTCAAGTATAGCACACGCCCGGGCCGGGCCTTAAAGCACAAGGTCCCGCCTCTGCCCCGCCGCTTCGGGTCTGCGCGAGTAAGAGCTGCAAGATGACAGCAAATTCTGCCCCCCCCCCCCCAGCCACGCTAACGGCACAGGGTATCGACACTGGATTCACTGAGAAAGGTCCCTTGTTACACAGGACATTATTTTATATTCCGACTCCCCGTGTCCTGCAATGTTCTCTGTGTCTCACTGGGAATATATATATATATATATATATACACATATATATATATATATATGTGTGTGTGTGTATATATGTATGTATATATATAGTAGAAATAATGGTTCCTGGTTAAAGCCATGCAGCAGCAGTGTAGAGACAGTGACACAGCACAATCCAGTTTCTCTCAGCTCCTTGTCTCCAGTGATGTCAGAACTCCCACACAGCCACTTTACTGCGGCTTTCACACCCACCCAGGAAGTAGCCGGCTCCCTCGGCCGGGACACCAAACCAACACAGCAGCAGGCCCAGAGCAACACACTGACGGGCCTGACTGGCACGAAGCATCGGCTGCTGGGTTCAGACAGCTGGCGCGTATGGGAATCCGCAAGTTCGAGGAGCCTCGGCTGAAGCGAGCCGCACCGTCTCGTGGGTCCCGGTGTGGGTGGTGTGACCCAGGCCGGCGGAGGCCCTGGCTCCTCCACACAAGCCCCGGTGTGGGTGGTGTGACCCAGGCCGGCGGAGGCCCTGGCTCTTCCACACAAGCCCCGGTGTGGGTGGTGTGACCCAGGCCGGCGGAGGCCCTGGCTCCTCCACTCAAGCCCCGGTGTGGGTGGTGTGACCCAGGCCGGCGGAGGTCCTGGCTCCTCCACACAAGCCCCGGTGTGGGTGGTGTGACCCAGGCCGGCGGAGGCCCTGGCTCCTCCACACAAGCCCCGGTGTGGGTGGTGTGACCCAGGCCGGCGGAGGCCCTGGCTCCTCCACACAAGCCCCGGTGTGGGTGGTGTGACCCAGGCCGGCGGAGGCCCTGGCTCCTCCACACAAGCCCCGGTGTGGGTGGTGTGACCCAGGCCGGCGGAGGTCCTGGCTCCTCCCCACAAGCCCCGGTGTGGGTGGTGTGACCCAGGCCGGTGGAGGTCCTGGCTCCTCCACACAAGCCCCGGTGTGGGTGGTGTGACCCAGGCCGGCGGAGGTCCTGGCTCCTCCACTCAAGCCCCGGTGTGCACGTTTCACATCTAGCTTTTTACAGCACAGCTCAGAGTTTCTGCTGCTGGGAGGAAACAAACGAATGAATGAATGTAAAAACCATGGATTGTACCATTACAATTTATGATTTTCTTTTTTGTTTTGTTTTTTGTTTTTGTTTTAACATGAATAATGCACTTGTACATAAGCCATACCTGTTGTTTTAATAAATCACTATTTATTGATCATCTATGGTTAAATTGTATCCTTCGTGTTATCAGACACCTGGCACATTTGCAGTTTATACCAAGAAGACCAACGTCCTGATTCCTACCAAATACTTATTTATTTAATTCAAATGTTCTTAAAACAACAACACAACGTTACAGGACTGGTCCATAAAAGAAGGGGGGGGCAGTTAATAAGACACGAGGTGAAATTACATAACAAATATTGCCATGTTATTTTCATGGTATGGTCTAGAAGCGGGTGTGAGGATGGGTTTGTGTTACCAGGTAGTCGTGGCTGCATCTGGATTATCGCTGCACGACCACAAAGCTCTCTGCACTCCGCCTCAACACACACCAAACACTCCAGGTCTCGGCGTTGCGACAGCTTCCGCACGTTACTAAAAACACACACAGACAGGTCTGGACTTCAAACCGTGAGTCAAACAACACACATACAGGGGTCAACATAACAGCAGAGTACACACAACTTCAGACACGAAACCAAAAGTCACAGTGAACAAAACAGACTCCCCGTTCAACATATAACAATGTTCTACACAAAGAGAAAATACACAAAAAGTAATACAGTCACATAAAAAAGCTTGGTGGAGTCAGAAAGGCACGAACTGAGGAAGCCTCTTGGATGAGAGGCGAAACTTCTTCACACATACGTATATATACCAAGTCCAGTTGTACTCGATTCAACTCCTTTGGATAGACCAGATGTTCTGCCAGTCAGTTATTCCTTACTCATCAACAGACCAGATGTTCTGCCAGTCAGTTATTCCTTACTCGTCAACAGACCAGATGGTCCGTCAGCCAGTTATTCCTTACTCATCAACAGACCAGATGGTCCGTCAGCCAGTTATTCCTTACTCATCAACAGACCAGATGTTCTGTCAGTCAGTTATTCCTTACTCATCAACAGACCAGATGTTCTGCCAGTCAGTTATTCCTTACTCATCAACAGACCAGATGTTCTGCCAGTCAGTTATTCCTTACTCGTCAACAGACCAGATGGTCCGTCAGTCAGTTATTCCTTACTCATCAACAGACCAGATGTTCTGCCAGTCAGTTATTCCTTACTCGTCAACAGACCAGATGTTCTGTCAGTCAGTTATTCCTTACTCATCAACAGACCAGATGTTCTGTCACTCAGTTATTCCTTACTCGTCAACATACAAGATGGTCTGTCAGTCAGTTATTCCTTACTCATCAACAGACCAGATGTTCTGTCAGTCAGTTATTCCTTACTCATCAACAGACCAGATGGTCCGTCAGTCAGTTATTCCTTACTCATCAACAGACTAGATGGTCTGTCAGTCAGTTATTCCTTACTCATCAACAGAACAGATGGTCTGTCAGCCAGTTATTCCTTACTCATCAACAGACCAGATGGTCCGTCAGTCAGTTATTCCTTACTCATCAACAGACCAGATGTTCTGTCAGTCAGTTATTCCTTACTCATCAACAGACCAGATGTTCTGTGACTCAGTTATTCCTTACTCATCAACAGACCAGATGGTCTGTCAGTCAGTTATTCCTTACTCGTCAACAGACCAGATGTTCTGCCAGTCAGTTATTCCTTACTCGTCAACAGACCAGATGGTCCGTCAGTCAGTTATTCCTTACTCATCAACAGACCAGATGTTCTGCCAGTCAGATATTCCTTACTCATCAACAGACTAGATGTTCTCTCAGTCAGTTATTCCTTACTCATCAACAGACCAGATGTCTGCCAGTCAGTTATTCCTTACTCATCAACAGACCAGATGTCTGCCAGTCAGTTATTCCTTACTCATCAACAGACCAGATGTTCTGTCAGTCAGTTATTCCTTACTCGTCAACAGACCAGATGGTCCGTCAGTCAGTTATTCCTTACTCATCAACAGACCAGATGTCTGCCAGTCAGTTATTCCTTACTCATCAACAGACTAGATGTTCTGTCAGTCAGTTATTCCTTACTCATCAACAGACCAGATGTTCTGTCAGTCAGTTATTCCTTACTCGTCAACAGACTAGATGTTCTGTCAGTCAGTTATTCCTTACTCGTCAACAGACCAGATGTTCTCTCAGTCAGTTATTCCTTACTCGTCAACAGACTAGATGTTCTCTCAGTCAGTTATTCCTTACTCGTCAACAGACCAGATGTTCTGCCAGTCAGTTATTCCTTACTCATCAACAGACTAGATGTTCTGCCAGTCAGTTATTCCTTACTCATCAACAGACTAGATGTTCTGCCAGTCAGTTATTCCTTACTCATCAACAGACTAGATGTTCTGCCAGTCAGTTATTCCTTACTCATCAACAGACCAGATGTTCTGTCAGTCAGTTATTCCTTACTCATCAACAGACTAGATGGTCTGTCAGTCAGTTATTCCTTACTCATCAACAGACTAGATGTTCTGTCAGTCAGTTATTCCTTACTCATCAACAGACCAGTTGGTCTGTCAGTCAGTTATTCCTTACTCATCAACAGACCAGATGTTCTTCCAGTCAGTTATTCCTTACTCATCAACAGACCAGATGTTATGTCAGTCAGTTATTCCTTACTCATCAACAGACTAGATGGTCTGTCAGTCAGTTATTCCTTACTCATCAACAGACCAGATGTTCTGTCAGTCAGTTATTCCTTACTCATCAACAGACTAGATGTTCTGCCAGTCAGTTATTCCTTACTCATCAACAGACCAGATGTTATGTCAGTCAGTTATTCCTTACTCATCAACAGACCAGATGTTCTGTCAGTCAGTTATTCCTTACTCATCAACAGACCAGATGTTCTGTCAGCCAGTTATTCCTTAATCATCAACAGACTAGATGTTCTGTCAGTCAGTTATTCCTTACTCATCAACAGACTAGATGGTCTGTCAGTCAGTTATTCCTTACTCATCAACAGACCAGATGGTCTGTCAGTCAGTTATTCCTTACTCATCAACAGGCCAGATGTTATGTCAGTCAGTTATTCCTTACTCATCAACAGACCAGATGGTCTGTCAGTCAGTTATTCCTTACTCATCAACAGACCAGATGTTCTGTCAGCCAGTTATTCCTTACTCATCAACAGACTAGATGTTCTGTCAGTCAGTTATTCCTTACTCATCAACAGACTAGATGTTCTGTCAGCCAGTTATTCCTTACTCATCAACAGACCAGATGTTCTGTCAGTCAGTTATTCCTTACTCATCAACAGACCAGATGTTCTGTCAGTCAGTTATTCCTTACTCATCATTACACTAGATGGTCTGTCAGTCAGTTATTCCTTACTCATCATTACACTAGATGTTCTGTCAGTCAGTTATTCCTTACTCATCAACAGACTAGATGGTCTGTCAGTCAGTTATTCCTTACTCATCAACAGACCAGATGGTCTGTCAGTCAGTTATTCCTTACTCATCAACAGACTAGATGTTCCGTCAGTCAGTTACTCAACAACTGACATTTACAGCAACATGAGAAGTGGAAAAGAATCAAAAAGCCATACACAATAATTCACCACCAACTGAAAACCCATGACCTGACGACCCCATACCATCTAATTGTTCTCTCCTTATGCATGTCCCTGAGCTGGAAGATATCCGTACAAGCCTCTCGATCCTTCTCTAAAGAATTCCTCCGCCTGACGCCACATACGGAAATACACATCTGCTTTACAGTGCTACACGTGCATACTGATGTTTAACGTTACATCTCCTTCTATGGTCCTCGTCCTCTGAACTAAGAACAGATCATCGTTGGAGATCTTCTGGTGATACTCTGCCCTGGACATAGCCCCCGGCACCCCTGTGACCCTGAGAGCAGGACAAGCGGTTTGGATAATGGATGGATGTTAAAACTTCTCTCGCCAACAAGTCATCCCATCAGCCCGTTGTTGAGACCAGTGTCCCGTTCAGAGGTTATTGGGTGTAATGGTAGGATCCAAGACTGAACCCAAGTGTGGAAAAAAGCAGTGTAGATGAGTACAGCTCTGGTTAAATTTGAAGGAAGGTTTGGAAGGGTGATGGTTCTGGGGCTCCAGAAGATGCTGTTCATCTGCATTAACCAAATATCTATCAAGGCCAATGACATCTCTGCACTCATATGCACCCCCCCCCTTTACATCCAACCATAAGCTGAGTTCCTGCATAGATCCTAACCCATACAAGTGATAGTCACATTGGATAGTGGCCCTGTGATGGCCTGGCAGCCTGTCCAGGGTGTCTCCCCGCCTGTCGCCCAGTGACTGCTGGGAAAGGCTCCAGCATCCCTGCGACCCTGAGAGCAGGATAAGCGGTTTG
Organism: Lampris incognitus; assembly: GCF_029633865.1. Taxonomy (NCBI): domain Eukaryota; kingdom Metazoa; phylum Chordata; class Actinopteri; order Lampriformes; family Lampridae; genus Lampris; species Lampris incognitus. The sequence continues at coordinate 7,429,758 of NC_079224.1, read as the reverse complement.
GATGATGGATGGACGGATAATCCTGACTTAGCAAACAGTCCGTTGGTGTGTTCTCGTCATGAGCCATTCTTACTGCTCTTGTCTATAATATCACCCATGACTTGACGTTGCTCGTGAATTCTTGTGTTGGGGATGTTTACTGGAGGAGGGCTTGGTTGTTACCCTACAGCAGCGCGGTTTCTGGGACGGGGGCTGATGCCGGGGATGATGCAGCATCCTGTGGACCACTGCATCAAAGCGCGGCGCTCCGATTGGTCGACGCGAGAGTCGGGACGCTGCGCCTGTGTGACGTCACAGAGGCAGCAGCAGGTTTATCTCCCGCCCCGTCTGAGCGCCTGTCCCAGGAATGTAGCGAGCGCTGATAAGAGAAGCGATACAAACGTTACGCCGAGGGCACAGAAGACCTGGACACCGGCGAAGTCGAGACTGGAACGTATCCGCCCGCTCCCGAACAGCACCATGAGGGAAATCGTTCACATCCAGGCTGGCCAGTGCGGGAATCAGATCGGGGCAAAGGTACGATGGGTTTCACCTGATGCTGTTATTTTAACAACACCGAGATAAAGCCAGCTATGACTTGGCGATTGTGCGGCAGATGACACGTGTTACTATTTTTGTCTCGTGCAATCGAATCTTATTTTGCAATTGAAAAAAAAAAAAACCAAGTTCCCCCGTTGTGTTATTCTGACGTCTGTGCTTAAATTGATGCAAGATGAGGTTTTGTGGAGAACTATCCCTGCCTGGTTGTGCGTGTTGGGCGGGGTTCATTCGGGCTGGCCTTTGCAGTGGTGGTGGCCCCACAGCTGCGCGGTTTGTCGCCAAAGAGCGATTGCGCAACGGCTAGAAAGCCTCACGATGACGCACAGGTTAACGCGTAATACTTCTGCTTGAAACCAGCAGCACAATGATAATCCTGCATTTATACGAGGAAATGTTTGTTCTGTTTAGTTCTGGGAGGTAATAAGCGATGAACACGGCATCGATCCCACTGGTAGTTACCAAGGTGACAGTGACCTGCAACTGGAGAGGATAAACGTCTACTATAATGAGGCATCCGGTAAGTGTTCGAATCCGAGAACTGCACCAGCCTTTGTCATCAGAAATGTCCAGTCCGAACCGTTTCGACGGAAAGCTTCGGTCTGGACGGAAAGCTGCATTTTGCACCACTCCTGTCCCTGCATGACCTCGAGCTGCAGACCTGAACTGAATCTCTCAGCATGCCCATGTGCCCAATTTAGTTGCCATGGAAAAGTAGGTAGCATGGCAGGGAAAATGAGGACAGTGTGGAACCTGCTCTCCCTCCCCCCTCCCTCCTGCTCTCTCTCTCTCTCTCTCTCTCTCTCTCTCTCTCTCTCTCTCTCTCTCTCTCTCTCTCTCTCTCTCTCTCTCTCTCTCTCTCGCTCTCTGTGATTTGGTGTGGGAATATGTTGGGTGAATTATATTCTTCAGGAATATTGAAGGTCGCTGTAAATTCATGCACCATCATTGTTTGCAGTTCTGCTGAGCACTCACTGTAGATCATGTATGCATCTGCAGACATATTTACAGCCTGCATGCAGGAGTGCCCAAAAGGCTTCATAGGGTTATCTTTAGTGTTTCTAGAGGACTATCCTAATGCAGTTTTCAACGATATATGATTCACCCTGTGGTTCCCTTCTGCAACCGGACATCAGTAAAGGATCCCCTTTTTGCAAGCTGATTATGCATTATCAACCAATTTCTCTATAAAAAGAAAAGTGGACTTTATGACAGATACGAGCAACATTAAGAAGCTAGCAGGTGTGCAGAGGAAAAAAGGGATGTATCTAAGCTGACAGTACATCTTTTTCTGAATAGCTTCTGCAGAGATCAGCAATTCTGACACCTCACTCTTGCAGCAAAAGCAGTGCAGCACGGTGCTGCAGTGTGCTTGCGAAAAGGGTCACAGAGTAAAAGGGTGGAGCAAATTGGGGGTATGATGCAATGAGGCCCCATGTGATTTTTAAGCAATATAAGCGTGTTGCAGGAGGGTGTTGGAAGATGCTTTCGATTTTCTTTATAGAAAACTGATTCCCGCACAGGCTTTCTTAACAAGAATTGTGTATTTCTGTCTGCTCCCTGCTATTGTTGGCTCTGTAATCTAAAGACAGAAGTGGTCTCAAAAGGGGGGTTTACAGATCTTTTCAGATTTCACTGACACATTCTACTCATCTGATCTTGTCCCATAGAGATTGCATCAATTGTCTCACCCTTTGTTCCAGTATGTCTCGGAGTCACTCTATCCCTCCTTCTATCCCTTCTTCTCATTTACCCGAAGGTAACAAGTTCGTCCCCCGTGCCATCCTGGTGGACCTGGAGCCCGGCACGATGGACTCGGTGCGCTCAGGCCCATTCGGGCAGCTCTTCAGACCTGACAACTTTGTCTTTGGTGGGTGCACGAGCTATCATGATGTTGTCACCACTCGTCCCAATCCGGCAGCACAGATGGTTGCGTCAGCATCTGCTGTCACATCTTGTTAAGTGTGGGGGGAGGGGGGAGGGGGGGGGCTCAGTTTTTTTTATAGCTGACTACTGTGTATGTGTACGCAGCTTGAAGGCCCCGCAGCCTCTCAGCGATGCGCCAGGGATGTGGTGCCAGGGATGTGTCTGGGCAACGCTGTCAGACTCAGACAGCTCTGGTGGTGACTCAGCTAAACACAGTCTCCACAAGCACTTACTGCACCAGTGCGCAGGACCCGAGCACTCGGGGGGGGCTGATGAAATTGTCCGCAGAATACCTCATCTTCCTACTGTGAGGCACAGAAACTCGGTTGAGCTCTGGACGTCGAGTCTCATTTGTTTCCACAAAAGGGATTTGACATTTGTCATGCATAAAATACCATCAATACTAGGGCCCTATACCCAAAGCACATTTTAGCCAGCTAAGCTATGCTTGGATTTACACAATTTAAAGCTGCCTCGTGGAGTTTTCCACTGATTATTCGTCTATCTCAAGTTTATTTATTTATTTTCAAATTTTGATGTGACCGACTTAAGCAATTGAGACCATCCGTGAGAAGATTAGATACTGCTGTTTAGTGGTTCCAAATGCCTGTCTCTGGGTTGGATTCCCTGTAAAATCTGATGGCACACAGATGACGGCACACATCTGATGGCACACAGATAATGGCACATAGATGATGGCACACAGATGGTGGCACACAGATGACGGCACACATCTGATGGCACACAGATAATGGCACATAGATGATGGCACACAGATGGTGGCACACATCTGATGGCACACAGATAATGGCACACAGATGATGGCACACAGATGGTGGCACACATCTGATGGCACACAGATAATGGCACATAGATGATGGCACACAGATGGTGGCACACAGATAATGGCACACAGATGATGGCACACAGATGGTGGCACACATCTGATGGCACACAGATAATGGCACACAGATGGTGGCACACATCTGATGGCACACAGATAATGGCACACAGATGATGGCACATAGATGGTGGCACACAGATGGCGGCACACAGATGGGACACATTGCCACGATTAGAGATACATTAGCCCGTGGCTGTACATCTTACAAACACTTGTTTTTCCGCTACATCTCTTACTCCTCTCTTCAAATGCCCGAGCTATCACGGGGTGGATGTAGATCTTTGTAATGACGTCATTCTTCTGCAAATCACTACTGCTTTTTATGTATATCTATATTTTCTGTGCTATATCTACCAACTACATTGCATCTCAGATGTACGAGAAGGAATTTGAGGCGATCCTCCAGAATGACGAGTCTTTTAAAATGACGTAAACTCTTACAGGTCAGAGCGGAGCCGGAAACAACTGGGCCAAGGGCCACTACACCGAGGGAGCCGAGCTGGTGGACTCGGTCCTGGATGTGGTGAGGAAGGAGTCGGAGAACTGCGACTGCCTCCAGGGCTTCCAGCTTACCCATTCCCTGGGCGGAGGTACTGGCTCAGGCATGGGAACGCTACTCATCAGCAAGATCCGGGAGGAGTACCCCGACCGCATCATGAACACCTTCAGCGTCATGCCATCTCCTAAGGTGTCCGACACTGTCGTGGAGCCCTACAACGCCACGCTGTCCGTTCACCAGCTGGTGGAAAACACGGACGAAACCTTCAGCATCGACAACGAGGCACTTTACGACATCTGCTTCCGCACGCTGAAGCTGACCACGCCCACATACGGAGACCTCAACCACCTGGTGTCGGCCACCATGAGCGGGGTGACCACGTGTCTGCGCTTTCCCGGCCAGCTTAACGCCGACCTCCGTAAACTGGCCGTAAACATGGTCCCCTTCCCCCGCCTGCACTTCTTCATGCCGGGCTTCGCCCCCCTCACCAGCAGGGGGAGCCAGCAGTACCGTGCCCTCTCCGTGCCCGAGCTAACGCAGCAAATGTTCGACGCCAAGAACATGATGGCGGCCTGCGACCCCCGTCACGGCCGGTACCTCACCGTGGCGGCCATCTTCCGCGGCCGCATGTCAATGAAGGAGGTGGACGAGCAGATGCTGAGCGTGCAGAACAAGAACAGCAGCTACTTTGTGGAGTGGATCCCGAACAATGTCAAAACTGCTGTCTGTGACATCCCTCCCCGCGGCCTCAAGATGTCGGCCACCTTCATTGGCAACAGCACGGCCATCCAGGAACTCTTCAGGAGGATCTCCGAGCAGTTCACCGCCATGTTCCGGCGCAAGGCCTTCCTCCACTGGTACACCGGGGAGGGCATGGATGAGATGGAGTTCACTGAGGCCGAGAGCAACATGAACGACCTGGTCTCGGAGTACCAGCAGTACCAGGACGCCACCGCCGATGAGATGGGCGAGTACGAGGAAGATGAAATAGAGGATGACGAGGACGTCCGCCACTGATGGCGAGGCACAGAAGTGTGCTACCCTGTGTGCTGTGTCAACCAATCACTTAAAATAATCAATACTTGTTTTCTGGAAGGTGCAGAAAGAGCGTAGGACGCAGGCTGGATGTGCAGGATGTTAAACTATATGTCGCGGTACCGAGATCATGGTGAAATATAGCAGTTTGTCGTAAACACCACTGTGTGTCCATGTGGCCCATACTGAAAAAGACCATGAGTGATGTTAGAACCCGGCAGCTATGCGGGTATTGTAGTCGTTGGTTTTCCGATTCTCATGCTTTGCCACTCTCAACAAGGAAGAAACGGTGTTGTCAGAAAATACGGTTTTGTAACATTTACCTCAGTATGCATTTGCTCTCACAATTAAGTCACCGAATAAAAGATTATCTCCTACCAAGACATTGCACGACTTGTTGTTTTCTATACTTGTTGTTCATACAGAGTACCTACAGAGTACCTACGTAGGAAATAAGTGTTTCTGTATCAAAATTCAATTCAATTTCATTAAAAACAACGTGCAGGCACATGTCCATCCATTATCCAAGCCGCTTATCCTAAATGGGGTCACGGGATGCTGGAGCCTATCCCTGCAGCCATTGGGTGGAAGGCGGGGAGACACCCTGGGCAGGCCACCAGTCCATCACAGGGCCGGCCGGCCGACACACACACACACCTAGGGACAATTTAGTATGGCTGATTCACCTGACCTACATGTGTTTGGACTGCGGGAGGAAACCGGAGCCCCCGGAGGAAACCCACGCAGACAACATGCAAACTCCACACAGAGGACAACCTGCGACGACCCCCAAGGTTGGACTACCCCGGGGCTCGAACCCAGGACCTTCTTGCTGTGAGGCAACCACGCTAACCACTGCACCACCGTGGCGCCCTATTTTATTTTGTTTTAAGTCAAAAATAAGGGGAAAAAATAGAAAATTGATTTGGTTTTAAATTCCCCTTTGAGTCCGGTTGAAGGTTTTAATGATTTCTAATGTGATTTCCTTTCTCCTCAGTTTAACAAAACCCTCGCTCACTTTCCTCGTGCCTCCTCACTGTCACCTTGAAGTACAGGGCTTATAGTTAAGGGGCCACTGTTTTTATCTTGTTTTTATTTAAAAAAAAAAATTTATTATTCCTTTTTTTGATTGTTTCCTTTTAGAGCAAAAAATAAACAAACACGAGAACAGAACAGAATGAAACCTATATGGCAGGTGTTTAAAAACAAAATGAGGGCTGCAGCCTCACCAAACAGGGTAAGATATACACAGATGAAGACTAAGAGCTAAAGATAAGTAAAGTATAAAAAAAAAAGAGCACGTATCTAAACATATTTACAGACATTCAGTGGGTGGCCAGGTTCAGGTGGGTAACAGCTTGGTGAAAGGAGCTGTTTTTGAGCCTGGTAGTGCGGGCCCTGAGGCTCCTGTAGCGCCTCCCAGAGCACAGGGGGGAGAACAGTCCGTGGTTGGGGTGGGTGGGATCTCTGCTGATGCTGAGACCCCTTCGAAGGCAGCGTTTGTGATAAATGTCTTTTATGGCTGGCAGTTGGGTACCGGTGATCTGCTGGGCTGCCATGACGACCTGCTGCAGAGCTTTCTGGTCTACTGAGGTGCAGTTGCCGTACCACACTGAGATACAGCTGGTCAGGATGCTCTCTATGGTGCAGTGGTAGGAGTTGCTCAGGATGCTCTCTATGGTGCAGTGGTAGGAGTTGGTCTGGATGCTCTCTATGGTGCAGTGGTAGAAGTTGGTCAGGATGCTCTCTATGCTGCAGTGGTAGAAGTTGGTCTGGGTGCTCTCTGTGCCGCAGTGGTAGAAGTTGGTCAGGATGCTCTCTACGGTGCAGTGGTAGAAGTTGCTCAGGATGCTCTCTATGCCGCAGTGGTAAAAGTTGCTCAGGATGCTCTCTATGCTGCAGTGGTAGAAGTTGGTCCGGATGCTCTCTATGCCGCAGTGGTAGAAGTTGGTCAGGATGCTCTCTATGGTGCAGTGGTAGAAGTTGGTCAGGATGCTCTCTATGCTGCAGTGGTAGAAGTTGGTCAGGATGCTCTCTGCGATGCAGTGGTAGAAGTTGCTCAGGATGCTCTCTATGCCGCAGTGGTAGAAGTCGGTCAGGATGCTCTCTATGGTGCAGTGGTAGGAGTTGGTCTGGATGCTCTCTATGGTGCAGTGGTAGAAGTTGGTCAGGATGCTCTCTATGCTGCAGTGGTAGAAGTTGGTCTGGATGCTCTCTGTGCCGCAGTGGTAGAAGTTGGTCAGGATGCTCTCTACGGTGCAGTGGTAGAAGTTGCTCAGGATGCTCTCTATGCCGCAGTGGTAGAAGTTGCTCAGGATGCTCTCTATGCTGCAGTGGTAGAAGTTGGTCCGGATGCTCTCTATGCCGCAGTGGTAGAAGTTGGTCAGGATGCTCTCTGCGATGCAGTGGTAGAAGTTGGTCAGGATGCTCTCTATGCCGCAGTGGTAGAAGTTGGTCAGGATGCTCTCTATGCTGCAGTGGTAGAAGTTGGTCAGGATGCTCTCTGTGCCGCAGTGGTAGAAGTTGGTCAGGATGCTCTCTACGGTGCAGTGGTAGAAGTTGCTCAGAATGCTCTCTATGCCGCAGTGGTAGAAGTTGGTCAGGATGCTCTCTACGGTGCAGTGGTAGAAGTTGCTCAGGATGCTCTCTATGCCATAGTGGTAGAAGTTGGTAAGGATGCTCTCTACGGTGCAGTGGTAGAAGTTGGTCAGGATGCTCTCTATGCTGCAGTGGTAGAAGTTGGTCAGGATGCTCTCTATACTGCAGTGGTAGAAGTTGGTCAGGATGCTCTCTACGTTGCAGTGGTAGAAGTTGGTCAGGATGCTCTCTACGGTGCAGTGGTAGAAGTTGGTCCGGATGCTCTCTATGCTGCAGTGGTAGAAGTTGGTCAGGATGCTCTCTATACTGCAGTGGTAGAAGTTGGTCAGGATGCTCTCTACGGTGCAGTGGTAGAAGTTGGTCAGGATGCTCTCTATGCTGCAGTGGTAGAAATTTGTGAGAATTTTGGGGGATAGATAGGCGCTCCTCAGCCTCCGCAGGAAATGCAGGCGTTGTTGGGCCTTTTTCACAAGGGCCTGGGTGTTTGATGTCCAGTAGAGGTCCTCGCTGATGTGGACTCCAAGAAGATATAAGTCACATTAAGTCAAGTCAATTTTATTTGTATAGCCCATCCATCCATTTTCCAAGCCACTTATTCCACCTGGGATCACAGGATGCTGGAGCCTATCCCAACAGTCATTAGGCAGCAGGCGGGGAGACACCCTGTACAAATTTGCCTCAAGGGGCTTCTGTGCCTTTACTTTGATATAAGCACATAAAAGCTACATCTCTCCAAAACGCATGTGTGTCATCACAGACTTGCTGGAACAGGAGATGTGCTTTACAAATGAGTAATGAGGAGAAAACTACGCAAGAAGTCATAAAGTACAGGTGTTGATAAAAGCAAAACCATCAATTAATAATGTAAGGCAGGGCACCTGACTAGATATGTTTACAATATTCAAATGCCCCGGATCTAAGGACCTTTTCGAGGAGTGACTCAATGAAAATCAAAAACACTTCTTTTAGTTTAACTCAGAACAATAGCCGGCATTTATTAAACATGAACTATTCAACACACTGTTTGTGATTTCTCACTTTCTTTTCCAATGTCCTTTCAGTTGTAGTAAATCAAAATAGGTGTGTAGCCCAAAAATATAAAATAAAAGTACCTATTCAGAGCTCTGAGAAAATAAACCCAGAATAAAACCCAAAGTCCATCTACCCGGGTAGTATGCTTTCAAAGTGTGGTGAGAGCTCAAGCGCTTATCTGTGTGACGGCATGGAGACAGCGTGGAGTCGGAACAGTTCGTGTTGGCGGCGAGACGCTGCACTTCCGCCCTCTGTTCCGCGGCTGCGCACTCGTCTGTCCAATGGCAAGCGGTCCACTGGATCGTCTCAATGTCTCGCATAAACAAAAAACCAACCTGCATAGCAGGTCAATACTCCATTACTCTTTAGAAAATAAACATTAGCAGATCTGGAATTAGCATCACTCGATAATCCGTATTCATGAATTTATGGTGACCCGGAACTTTACTTTCAATCATATCGTTTACTCATGCGAGCTCAGACGCTAGCTTACAACCCAGCAATACAGGTTCACCATGGCTCTGCCTAGCACCTCAGCTCATTAGACTAAAGTTCACCTCCGACTAGTTTTTGTTTAACTTGTACACATCTTATCAAGTCATTTACTCATTACCACGGAAATGGCCGAGCTAACAAAAAGAATAGAATACAGTAAAGTCTTTCAACCAGAACCTTGCATGATAGCATATGGGATACATTGACTACGCTAGCAAGGCACATGGCGAAGTTAAGGTAAGACACTCACCGGAGAAAATAATTATAAGCTCACGGAATCCTCCTAAGAACTCCGACACATGTTGCTGTACTACTTGCTGAAAAGTGCATTCTTGAAAGAAAACTCATTAACTAGCTCTTAAATCTCATATTTTCACTTTGTATCTCTTGTAGTTGAATTCGTTTGTGCTCCAGCTCCGCTGAGCGTGATTTTCATTCTTCTTCTTTGCTGTAACCACTGTAACAGTTTCTACTATCCGCATCGTTACTACTGCCATCTACTGGGCAAGTTTAATATGCAGGGAAAATGCATGGTGGAAAATGGCAAGGAAACTAAATTAAATCATATATAAAACTAGGAAATAACCTAACACTGCATGTTGGCTACTTTATGTGGGTTACATTTCCATCTGAAGAAAACATCGAGGAGCGCTTGACTTGGAACAGTTCTGTTCCAAAATGCCAAGAAGTCTGAAATTGAGACAACGAGCACCCCCCCGAGGGCCCGAGTAAATAAATGTCAGGTTTTATCCCCATGAAAACATTTCAGATCACAACTTTGTTGCCAAGCAACATCTAGCTGAACAAAGTCACACCAGGTCCTTGCTATGACGGTGGACCTGTTTTGAGAATTGTTGACATGAAACTCGTCTAGAATTCCCCAGGCTCCATTCCAAGTGCTGCGCTCTCTGAATCACCATCACCTCTTCCCTTTCTAACGGAGGCCCTGTTTGTTTTCCTCTTTACCTCATATGAGGAAATGACATGCCCTTGTTGTAAACATCTTCCCTGTGTTAGGGCACGAGTTTGTCAAAATTGGATCTCCAGACCACAAAATAAGCCATATTTCAGTCATGAGCAGTTGTATCCCACAGTAGAATTCTCCAGAATGAAATAACCAGCAGTGTGCTTCCCTATGGACTCCGGGGTAAACATAAAAGCTCTTGCCAGTGATCTGTTCGCAGTGAAATCGGTGGCCCCTGGACATTGGAAAACCCACTGAAGCCATCTGAGTACTTATCACAAGTATCGCTTCCCACTGCGGAACAGGGTCATTATGTCTGTGACCATTTAGTGGCTTGAAACAGAACACTGAAGACAGCAGAAACCCACATTCTGAGGCGTCACTATGTGCAGCAGAGTTGTCATGCATACCCCGGAGGACTAAGATACCACCGTACCGGCATATGTGGCTTTTTCTCAGGGGTCAACACATACATCGCCTCATCCCGAGAGCTATTTTTCAGAGTAGTTTAGTGGCCGAACCTGCTGAATGACCTACATTTTTCCCCATCATTAAGGATCAACATTACTGTCTATGTGACACTCACAATTGTGTTGTCACAGTTTAAATTATTGTATTAGGACCCAGATTTATTTCAATGTTATGTAGACTAAGTATTTCTAATGTATTGCAGCTGCAATATGTCTCCACGCCACAAGGGGGCGCGCTGGTCTGGCAGAGTATTGTGTTTCTATAAGTGTGTTGCAGCGGGCTCGTGCCTTCAGACGTCACCAGCCTGCTCAAAAAGTCAACCACGTCTCCTGTTTTATGCTTTCTTTCTGTTTAAAACAGGTATGTAATGTCACCAAGCATGATTGAATGATATAGGAACCAAACGTATACATGTTTGACTTACAAACTACGAAGTTCTGGGTCTTTATGTCCAGTAAAAAGTTTATTTTGGCGAACTAGAAAAGTTCGCTAGCTACTTAGCTAGCCAGTTAGCTAATGTAGCCGGGTGGTAAATCTGTTAAATATGTTAAATGATTTTCCACTTAATATGTATAGTTTAACTGTTAATATATGTAATTGTTACACTGTCAAGCCATGTAAAATGTCATTTGATGTATTTAAATTGTGAAGCAGATTGTGAGTGTATTTTTATAGTTTTGGTTGTCATTGCATGTTTTGACCAGTAAGTGGCAGTGTTGCGGACTTTTATTGTAACTCCGTGCAAGTTATCCAAGTGCAACCTGGGTACTCTTTCCTTCTTTCTTGTGTGAAGCACCTGAAGATTGCGGTGTGACGGTGCTCTGACTCCGTAGTAAGTAGGGGTAAATATCTTGTGAAATATACCTGTAACATTATTCCAAACAATATTGTATGTCGGTAATTTGACAAGATGGTTTGATTTAGACGCTACTGGAGTGGATGTTCGGTGATTTTGGGCGCGAGCCGTCGACCGCTGTTCGCCATTGCAGGCATGACAAGGTAATGTTGGCGTGAATAAAGCCACACCATGCCATTGTATTTGGGATGTAAAGGTTTTATATGCATTTTAATTCTGTTTAAAGGTAACTGACAGAGTGAGAAGTTGCGCGATCTTTGTGAAACCCTGTTTAACGTACATAGTCCACTGCCGTATTTTGCACCGTATGTTGTATTTATTTTCCTTTTAAAATCTTTTCTGTTAAACTTGCCACATCTGTGAACATTTATGAGCTGTTTGCTCGAAAGACACAGGAATGTATGCACTCAGTGAAACGATCTGCATTCGAAGGTTCAAACAATAAAATTAAAGCTACAAGAACCCCGGAAGTAATGGTGTCCTGTGTGGTATCTAATTCCACGCGCTACACTAACTTGCCTCGTCATGCCCGTAGCTGCGCGCCGGTTTGTGTTGAGGAATAGGATGGTGATTGTTGCCATTATTGAGCGTTGTTTTGTTTAGTTTTTGGCTCCTGGGCTCATTCGGTTTCTTTTGTGGTTTAAGTGAATGTAGAAACATGTACAAACGTTATGATATTGTCTTTAACGAACGGTTTTATGAGCTACGGTGAAAACGAGGGTAGCCAAGGTTACCATGGTAACATGCGGTCGGCTCATGAGCCAGTTAAGGTGGCTTATGTGTAACGTTAGTTGTACACAGGTTATTCTAAGTCTTATTTGTGTTTTTTTATATGAAGATGTAATTTGTTTGTTGACAAATAGGCTGATCTATCTTTTTGGAATATATGTAGAATACAGATAATCTGTAAAGCAGCAATGGAACTATTGAGCTGTATCAGAAACAGTATTATTGTAACATCTAGTGTTACCAGGGGACCTATAGCATGCTGTAGCTATTGTAGCTTCTGTTGGTCAATTCGGTTAGTTGATTTATTGCATCAGTGCAAGTGGACTGTTTCTGTCACAATGTGTGTATATGTCAGATATGCTTTCTTTCTGTTTAAAACAGACCCACTTTCCTGTTACTAGCCCCGCCCCCTTACCTGGGACCTGTAACATCTGTACTCTTTTCGAGACCCCCGTCCACGGCTTGAGGCTTCTCATCATGTACAGGTGGTGCAACACCTTGGCACACAGTCTTTTGCTACCAAGCACACAGGCAACAACATGTGGAGGAATCTCCCAGAACTCACATTTGGCATGTGTGTGTGTGTGTGTGTGGGGGGGGGGGAGGGGTTCTGAGTGATTGCTTTAAATTTCATTTCATGAAACACCTCACGACATTTGATTCAAATGTTCAGTAAAATTAGACTCCGATATCAGGAATGTTTTGTCATTTCATTCTCTGCACCTGCGCACATGAAATGAAAAGAACACCCCCCCCCCAGCCCACAGCAGTGCAACATAAAGACCCAACACATATCCAAACTACAAGAACACACATATCCAAACTACAAGAACACACATATCCAAACTACAAGAACACACATATCCAAACTACAAGAACACACATATCCAAACTACAAGAACACACATATCCAAACTACAAGAACACACATATCCAAACTACAAGAACACACATATTCAAACTACAAGAACACACATATCCAAACTACAAGAGCACACATATCCAAACTACAAGAACACACATATCCAAACTACAAGAGCACACATATTCAAACTACAAGAACACACATATCCAAACTACAAGAACACACATATCCAAACTACAAGACCCAACACATATCCAAACTACAAGAACACACATATCCAAACTACAGGAACACACATATCCAAACTACAGGAACACACATATCCAAACTACAAGAACACACATATCCAAACTACAAGAACACACATATCCAAACTACAGGAACACACATATCCAAACTACAAGAACACACATATCCAAACTACAAGAACACACATATCCAAACTACAAGAACACACATATCCAAACTATAAGAACACAAATCCAAACTACAAGAACACACATATCCAAACTACAAGAACACACATATCCAAACTACAAGACCCAACACATATCCAAACTACAAGAACACACATATCCAAACTACAGGAACACACATATCCAAACTACAGGAACACACATATCCAAACTACAAGAACACACATATCCAAACTACAAGAACACACATATCCAAACTACAAGAACACACATATCCAAACTACAAGAACACACATATCCAAACTACAAGAACACACATATCCAAACTACAAGAACACACATATCCAAACTACAAGAACACACATATCCAAACTACAAGAACACACATATCCAAACTACAAGAACACACATATCCAAACTACAAGAGCACACATATCCAAACTACAAGAACACACATATCCAAACTACAAGAGCACACATATTCAAACTACAAGAACACACATATCCAAACTACAAGAACACACATATCCAAACTACAAGAGCACACATATCCAAACTACAAGACCCAACACATATCCAAACTACAAGAACACACATATCCAAACTACAAGAACACACATATCCAAACTACAAGACCCAACACATATCCAAACTACAAGAACACACATATCCAAACTACAGGAACACACATATCCAAACTACAGGAACACACATATCCAAACTACAAGAACACACATATCCAAACTACAAGAACACACATATCCAAACTACAGGAACACACATATCCAAACTACAAGAACACACATATCCAAACTACAAGAACACACATATCCAAACTACAAGAACACACATATCCAAACTACAAGAACACACATATCCAAACTACAAGAACACACATATCCAAACTACAAGAACACACATATCCAAACTACAAGGCCCAACACATATCCAAACTACAAGAACACACATATCCAAACTACAGGAACACACATATCCAAACTACAAGAACACACATATCCAAACGACAAGAACACACATATCCAAACTACAAGAACACACATATCCAAACTACAAGAACACACATATCCAAACTACAAGAACACACATATCCAAACTACAAGAACACACATATCCAAACTACAAGAACACACATATCCAAACTACAAGAACACACATATCCAAACTACAAGAACACACATATCCAAACTACAAGAACACACATATCCAAACTACAAGGCCCAACACATATCCAAACTACAAGAACACACATATCCAAACTACAGGAACACACATATCCAAACTACAGGAACACACATATCCAAACTACAAGAACACACATATCCAAACTACAAGAACACACATATCCAAACGACAAGAACACACATATCCAAACTACAAGAACACACATATCCAAACTACAAGAACACACATATCCAAACTACAAGAACACACATATCCAAACTACAAGAACACACATATCCAAACGACAAGAACACACATATCCAAACTACAAGAACACACATATCCAAACTACAAGAACACACATATCCAAACGACAAGAACACACATATCCAAACGACAAGAACACACATATCCAAACTACAAGAACACACATATCCAAACTACAAGAACACACATATCCAAACTACAAGAATCCAAACTACAAGAACACATAGTATATCCAAACTACAAGAACACACATATCCAAACTACAAGAACACACATATTCAAACTACAAGAACACACATATCCAAACTACAAGAATCCAAACTACAAGAACACACATATCCAAACTACAAGAATCCAAACTACAAAAACACACATCCAAACTACAAGAACACACATACCCAAACTACAAGAATCCAAACTACAAGAACACACATCCAAACTACAAGAACACACATACCCAAACTACAAGAATCCAAACTACAAGAACACACATATCCAAACTACAAGAATCCAAACTACAAGAACACACATATGAAACTACAAGAGGCTCAAGACCCAGCTCTTTCTTGAACACCTTCACACCTGATGGTATTAATAATAATAATAATAAAAGTAGCTTCTATGCGCCCTATGCATTGTCTTTGCACACTGCCTGTTGACGCCTATGTCGTATCGGACTTGAACATAGTTTTTCTGCACTTGCTCGCCATTCATCTGGCATTTTCAAAGTCTGTATTATTTTGTTGAAGAGTCTATTCATGAACGCTTGTCAGTATCCACCGAGTAGTTCCAGACTTCTGCTGGTGTATTGTGCGGTCCCATAGCTTTTCTGTTTTTGATTCGTTGCAGTGCTTTTATCCCCTCCTCCCTTGTCATCTCTCCCACGTCTTCTTCATTGCTTAGTGGTTCATCTGTCCTTTCTCCGTTATTCTCTTCATTCATTTGGTGACTGAAATAATCTCTCAATCTCTGTAAAATATCCTCATCTTTTGACAACAGTACTCTTCCATCTATGTCCTTCATCACTTTTACTTGTTCAACATCCTTGCTTGCTCTGTCCCTCTGGCTGTTCTCTCTCTCTCTCTCTCTCTCTCTCTCTCTCTCTCTCTCTCTCTCTCTCTCTCTCTCTCTCTCTCTCTCTCTCTCATATATATATATATATATATATATATATATATATATATATATATAATTATCTGGTCTTTTGTACAGGTCCTCATATACTCTTGCCCTTGCTGTTGCTACTGCTCTCTTAGTTCCTGTCTTAGCTTTCTTGTATTCATTCTTGTTTTGCTCTTTCTCGTTTTGTCCAGCTTCATTTTGGCCATCTTTTCCTTCTTTATGCAGTGCTGCACTTGATTCCTCTCACCACCAACTTTCCTGCCCCTTCTTTTTACCCCATGATATTCTCCTAGCGCTCGTCTGCCTTCTTCCCTTAGTCCTTCTGCTGTTCTGTCCCAATCTAGGGGCAATGTATCTCCCACAGCTCTCTTACCTCCATCCTGAAGCTTTTTTTACAAGGTTCCTCTGTCAACTTCCACCACTGACTCTTCCGTGCTGTTGGTCTTTGCTCTTTTTTGAGTTTCTTCTTGCCTTTATTTGGCATATCGGTGGTCTATGTTGTTTTGTTACACCCTTGCTTGGTAGTACTTTGCAATTTACAGCTTCCCTCGTGTGCCGCTTCTTACATAGATTGTAGTCTGTCTGCATGGTTCTGCCTCCGCTCTTGCAGGTTGCTGTCTGATCTTCCCTGTTGTGAAATATGGAGTAACTGTAGCAATAGCATTCCTTATAGCAAAATCAACTGTTGACTCCCCGCCTGCATTTCTCATCCCAAACCCGAATTTTCCCATGACATCCTCATCGCCACCATTTCCTTCTCCCACGTGTCCATTCAAGTCTGCTCCAATAAAACCTCTCTCATCCCCTGGTATGCCTGCCATTACATTGTCCAGTTGTCTCCAGAAGTTCTCCTTTTCTTCCTCATCGTGACCCACCTGTGCTGCATAGGAACTTATATTTGTCAGATGTCCATACAAATCCAACCCCATCCAAATCAGCCCATCTGATCCCCTCTTTACTCCTATGAGTTTCTGTGGTAGCTCTGTCTAGGATTATTCCCACACCATCCCCTTTACCGTCTGTCCCATACTAGTATCTCCTATAAATGTCCTCCAATCTCTCTCGCCTTGCTTCCTTTCCACATTGTCTCCTCAACACACATCACTTGTGTTCTTCTCCTGCTCATCATGTCTGCTGTTTCTCTCCCTCTGATTGTCATTGTCCCAACATTACGTGTGGACATTCTGAAGTCTTTCTTCTTCAGTACTCTCTTTTCTGTCTTGCTTGTACCCCTCCTCTCCTCCATCTTTTCCTACATTCCCCAACAGGTCCATAGTTTCCATCAGTACCCTGTGAGGGCACAGCACCAATGGCGGTCGTTGTTAACCTGGGCCCCGCCCGATCTGGTGTGCCATTCCTGGTCTTATCAATCCGCATAATGAGTTGGCAGATTTTTACATCATTTTGCGTTTCTATACATCCATCCATCCATTATCTGAACCACTTATCCTGCTCTCAGGGTCACGCGGATGCTGGAGCCTATCCCAGCAGTCACTGCACGGCAGGCGGGGAGACACCCTGGACAGGCCACCAGGCCATCACACAGGGCTCACACACACACACACACACACACACACACACGCACACACACATTCACACCTCGGGACAATTTAGTACGGCCGATTCACCTGACCTACATGTCTTTGGACTGTGGGGGGAAACCAGAGCACCCAGAGGAAACCCACAGAGACACGGGGAGAACATGCAAATACCACACAGAGGATGACCCCCCAAGGTTGGACTAACCTGGGGCCCGAACCCAGAACCTTCTTGCTGTGAGGCGACCACTGCACCAACCCCTTTCATCTCCATGTGTATAATGTCAAGAGTGAATTAAAAAGATATTGTACCTTGTCTCCTCCCTATCCCTGTGTGATACGAGATCAACTCTTGTTTAGTTTCAAATGGAAGGGCCTTGAAATCCCCCACTGTGCCTATATACACATATATGTAAATAATAACGCACTTTCTGGTCACAATAAGCACATAATTTTGTTATTTGACCTTACCTTGTGAATTTATATCAACACAGATACAGGAAATGTTTTTTAATGCATAGCAGTACAGGCTTGTTTAGTGTGCCTCGCACTCATCAGCTGCTTTGAAAACTCCAATAATGCACATATATCTATATCTAGATATATATAAGTGCATTATTATTTGCTGAAGTGTAAAGCATTAGATCACTGATCCTTTTTTGCATTTTCAAATATAAACTTAATTTTTGCAATCGACAGATAGTCCAATCCATGACTCATAAAATACACAGTAAATGTGACACAATACAATAAACGAGATACACCCAATATATTGTGCAACAATGAAACTTTATTTCAGTGACTAGTGCAAAAGTTAAATAGCAACTGAAAAAAAAATGAAAAAAATAACACCAATACCACAAACATAGCCACAAACAAATAAGGTTATTAGACGTATGTATCAGTAGTGAAAACATCAATGTAAAAGTCACTTTGCAAAAATTACTTGGAAATTCAACACTTTATTTTATTTGCCACATACCCACACAATCCCCATAATCTAGTTAATCTAAATTAGCTTCAACATACACACCTTTTAATGAAGGATTTCACACAATGCCAGCATTCTAATGTACAGTGTGCAAATCTTTGGTGCGGCCGTGGTGCATCTGCGGGGTACATGCTGCACATTTTGCCATGGCACAACGGAGAAAGAACAACAACGCACACCAAACAATATGAGCAACGGAGCAAAACCCCACGCGGTCCCTCTGCACAATCTGGAGATAAAGAACCCCGACTTCTCGCAATGTTGGGCTAAAATATAAACAAGTTATTTTGAAAACTCCAAACTTGCAGTAAATGGATATTTGGAATTTGCAGCGTTTGTCTTTAAAAGCTCCGGTAACTGCAACGTAGCACCACTGTTTGAAAATTCTGCCCCACTTCAGGCTGTGTTAATGTTTGGAATTGTTGGCACGACAGGTTTTCCTATTCTTGACAAAATAGGTTGGACCGTGGAAATATATACATAGCTAAGCTTACCACCTACCAGGACTCTAGAGAGCTGGTGTGATGAGGCCAAGTCTCTATATACAAAGCATGGAAATGGGTGTTATGTGCCTCCTGCGGCTTTCATTCATTCATTCATCCATCATCAGCTGCTTCTCCGGGTTGGGTCGCGGTGGCAACAAGCTAAGTAGGGCTCTCCAGACGTCCCTGTCCCCAGCAACGCCCTCCAACTCCTCCTGGGGGATCCCAAGGCGTTCCCAGGCCAGACTGGACATGTAGTCCCTCCAGAGTTCTGGGTCTACCCCGGGGTCTCCTCCCAGTTGGACCTGCCCGGAAAACCTCCAAAGGAAGGTGCCCAGGAGGCATCCTGATCAGATGCCCGAACCACCTCAACTGGCTCCTTTCGACGCGAAGGAGCAGCGGCTCTACTCCGAGCTCCCTCCAGATGTCCGAGCTCCTCACCCTATCTCTAAGGCTGAGCCCAGACACCCTACGGAGGAAACTCATTTCAGCCACTTGTATCCGTGATCTCACCTTTTCAGAAACTATCTAAAGCTCATCACCATACGTGAGGGTTGGAACGAAGACTGACTGGTAAACTGAGAGCTTGAAAGAGCTAAATCCGTGTGTGCTTTACATTGTCTCATGTTTCATGCTTGTAAACACAAAAAATAAAGATGGGCAGTATTTTGAGTTGGGAGCACTAAATAATAAACTGTGCTTCACATACGCAAGCCAAGCTCTTCAATCTGTGTGAAAGGACTTGCTGAGGTGTGGGTCGGGGGAAACGCTTTGCACCATCATTCAACAACCCGAGGCCAACAGCCTCTTCCAGGGAGGAGACGGACAGCTTGGTTACAGCATGGGAGCATTGGTACTATTATTCCAAGCTCTGGCGGACCTGGAGGTGAAACGGCTATTGGCCTCCTGCCAAGAAGAAGGCCCAAACAAACAACTAGAGGAGAGCACAGTAACAATAAGTCTCTAGAACAACATTTCCTCTGGCTAGTGAGAGAAAGTTGTGACGGTAAAGAAGGATCAGACCTGAGCGAATGGCAACAAGCGGCAACATGACGGTGTAGGAAAACGGATGAAATACAATGGATTACTTGGTTTCCCCCAGCTTTCCATCCATGACTCATCCACTCCTCTCTCTGTCTGTCCCCACAGGAAGACTCCCCTGTCCACACCAGCGACTGAAGCGGCCCCGGCTGGGAAAGATTTAAGATGCATTTAGAGCCCCTCTCCCTCAACCGCACATACTTGGTCAATAAAATTGCTTTAGTGACATTATGTTGGGGACATAATCCTCAAATGGGAGAACTGGCGTACTCAACTCAAAACGTCTTCAGGGGACGACGGGTGCCATCCCAAAAGGCACAAAAATAACAAGCGAAGTTGTCAGCGAATGAGTATGTAATACTTTCGATAATGCACAACAGCAGAAGGAAACAAACGCATTTCAGAGGGCTGAGGGGGCGTAATCCTGCCCTGTCCCTTGACCAAGGCTCTGGCTCTAGATTTGGAGCTGGTCCTGGGCTGCCGGAGAACTGGGCGTCCACTGCTCCCGGTAGTTAGCATGGTTTAAATGTAGAGGACAAGTGCAAGGCATGTCTAAACTGAACTTGGCAAATAGTCCTTCTGCTTACCCTTCCAATTCTTCATAACTGTCTGTGTTGTGTCACTTTCCCAGAGCAAGGAAGTCTTCCCAAAGGGGATTTCCCACAACACAAAAAACCGATAAAGCCAAATTCATTTTGCAACGGCATCTTAGGTTAGTGTATTTAAAACTGCAGTGCATTTCATTTCAACTTCCTCTGCAGGCTTCTCCTGCTACGACAGTATATTTGTTTTGACATTCAGACACGCTTCCTTCTAATTACAGTAATTACTTTTGATAAACGTTTCCCCAGATGGCAACAAAGCTGTGATCATACAACTTGGAAGAGCCATGGTGATGACACAAACGCTACCATGTGTAGGCCAAAGCCATGTGAATGGTAGCTTTAAACATCTGGGAGGAGAGCTATTGCGCGTTCAGCTATGAATCATGTTATTTATATACAGGTCATTTAGTCGAGCAGAAATAAAAACTGTTATGACTTTCTACATTCCACACTACATTTCATGCTCTTGTGCTGGTCTCAAGATTTCTCTCGATGACTGACATCTTCTTTTGCTGCACAACCACTCTTTGGCTGCCTTGCGCTGCAGGGGTGGTTTTTAAAGCAAAGTCCTCATTTGACCCGGCAGAGCCGCCTTGGGAGCTGTGACTCATTGAAAGACTCTGACCTATCACCTGTGCACCATGACCTCTGGCCTCCAAGCCCTGATCTGAGGACGTCTGTCGTGTCTGGAGAATGGCCTGCACTAAGCCTGCACCGCTCCCTACACCGGAAGATGCTGCCGATTCCTTTTCTACCAGCAGTACTTGCTTGGATGTGGAGATGCTTCCTTGTGAAAGAGCAGGTGCTTCCGTAACACACCCCACTAACCCCGTCACCACCCGGTCCATGCCCTGTGAGATCAGGCCCGTTCCTCCACCCACTCCCACCTGGTTCTCTACAAGTACCATACCTTGGGAGCCATGAAGACCCCCGACCTGCACTAGCCCTTGACCCACATGACTCATTGCCTGTTGGGCACCCCCTGTTACAAGCATCATCTGGGACTGGGGCTCGACCACGTACATTGGGGTAGAAGCATAGTACACAGTGGGCTGCTGCTGAATGAGCAGCGTCTGGTTGGGAATCACAATGTTTTCTTGGACGTGTGCTCCTCGAGTGGTGCCAATACCCTGAGCTCTCTCACTGACCAGCCTCTCTTTGATAATGGTGGAGGATTCAGACGCCACATTGGAGGTGTTGAGGGTGTTGACTTTAGTGTGGTCCCTGTCTCTGATGGCTTCTGTATGGGTGTGTGTGTGTGTGTGGGTGGAGGTGGATGGCCTGGTGGGCAGCACTGGTTTGGGCGGACGGACAGATGTGGTCACATCCACCGTTTCAAAGGCTGAACCTTGGCAGATCTCTGCTAAGGTTCTGAATTTGGGTCCTAGGTCATTGAGAAACTCAAGGTCATCCTCATTGTCCAGGAGGCTGCAGCAGCCAACAGAGCCCGCTGGGGACTCCTGGCCCTCATAGTCATACATTAGTAAGGTGTCCTTCATCTGGGACTGCTGGGCAGCATGGTTGGACTTCTGCAAACAGGGAAGTGATGGATATGAATAATTAAAAAAAAAATCATTTCCATCTCTACCATAATAATATAGCACAGCCTGGGTTAGTCCTTAAGCTTGGTTCAGATACGAGGAGACGTATCACTGAAGTTGACCACTTGTGGGCTTATCCGCTTGTTTGCTCCCTCCAAGTAGCACCAATGTGCTTACAGCATTTTAGTTAGTAACTAAATGTGTTATTCGTCAGTTCATATGTAATTTATCAATGCATTTATTGTTCAAGTCACCTCTTTCTTCCTCATTCTTATCGTGACAGTCCTGTAGCTGAATGTTGTATATAACTGAAAACCTGCAGACTGCAAATGATGAGCTTCTTGCGCATCCATTTTGTTTCCACGTGGACCAAAATTTGGTTTGTCAATTAAGCGTGGCAGGTAAGACGTGAAACACTTGAATCTGATGGGCAATTTCTTGGCGCAAAAGTTCCGCATTTCTCGAATGTTTACAGGTGGCACCCCACAACTCCCACAATGTCTCTTGAGTCGCCTGCTCCGGTAGAAAATGAATGGAGTTTATCAATTCATTTCTGAATGCGTCTTTACTTATGATCAACTAGTTTCTAATATCAAATGTCGTGTTGCTGTCACCGCTTATGCCACTTTTAACAACTTTTATTGATTATTTTTATTGTTTTTATCTTTATTACTTTTTATCATTTTTTAAATTTTATGCACCTTTTAGGCTAAACACGGCATTGCCACACTTTTAGAAAAGTGTAGAGTTACCAGCGGCAACTTGTTATGGTGACTGCTCACAGAGAATTTGAAGAAAAGGTCTTATAATTGTTCAACTCTCTCGAGTACTTTGTACTCACTGACCAGGCTTGTTGGACTTGAATCCCTTTACACAGTGTTGCTTTCAATGACAAGATTTCCTTACTCACCGATGAATAGTAGTCCTCCAGGAAGTATTCAGACAAGGCCAGACCATCGTATGCCTTGGTTCTGTAACTGGAGTACAGGTGCCCCTGTCCTCTCATGATGTCCCTGTCCATGTTATCCATCTCCATTTGGCCTGTGGCGTAGTGGGACCCATAGCCGCGAGCCACGTTTCCGGCTGTGACCGTAGAGGAAGAGATGAAATCGCTGACTATAGCTCCTCCTGCCCCCTTGGCACCTCCTTCTACGCCTCTAAAGAACCCGCTTTCCCAAGGTATGTTTACATTGCCATCAGTTACCATCCCGTGGTCCACCTCTGCTGGGACTTGTAGGAGAGGGACATCCTGTTAGAAAAATGGAAGAGCTGTGAAACTTCCAGGCAAAAGAAACGTTAAAATGATGGTCACATTTTCAAAGCGTTGATATGATTCTCTTCCCTATCTGCCTTTCATCTCATCTCATCCATCCGTTATCCAAAACGCTTATCCTACTCTGGGTCACGGGGATGCTGAATCCTATCCCAGCAGTCAGTGGGCGGCAGGTGGGGAGAAACCCTGGACAGGCCGCCAGGCCATCACAGGGCACACACACACACACACACACTTGCTTGCTTGCTGGTGGTCCATGGTGCCCGATGATGACCATCTTCTTCTATTTGTGGGTCCTTTGAGGACTCAGATAGCAGAAGATACCTGTGCAGCAGAGATGGGTTTTAAAGTGGCATGGGGGGTGCGCTTCTCCCAACGCCACATGACCTGATTGTAGAGGAGATGGTTCCGATGGCAAGGGGGATCCCTAGACGACCGGCACCTCCACACAACTGCAGGGGGCTGCCGGAAACCCAGTTTTTCGGAAACCGCCTCGAAGCGTGCCGCCACAGCTTGCTTTTCTGTTGGGGTGAGCTCCCTTAGCCTTATGTCTTCCAGACTCACCCACAAGGCAGCGGGGCAGTGGTTGATAGGTGCCAGGGCGTGTCCACCAGGGTGGGCCTGCACACCGTATCTCTGGGGCCCACTGCTGCTCCGAGATCCCCTGCCCAGTTAGCCTGGGGCCGCAAGACCCCAGTTACCACGTGTGGCCACGGGGAGGCCTGGCAGGAGTCTTGGTGAAGGAGAGGCTATGTACTGGCAAGGGAAGGCTTACACGCTAGGATGCTTCCCTATTCGCCACAGAGGCTAGCTAGCAGCAGCAAGCTAAGGGCAGGAAGGACACAAGCGGGTTGGAAGAACACATGCACCTTCCCTCCAACTACACACTGCTGCACTAGACGCATCACAACACTCTGTGTGTATGTACACACACACACACACACACACACACACACACACACACACACACACACAAACACACCTAGGGACAATTTAGTACAGCCGATTCACCTGACCTACACGTCTTTGGACCGTGAGAGGAAACCGGCGCACCTGGAGGAAACCGAGACAGACATGGGGAGAACATGCAAACTCCACACAGAAGACGCCCCGGGACGACCCCCGGGGTTGGAGTACCCCAGGGCTCGACCACGCTAACCACCCCCTTTCATCTCAATGGGTATGATATAATGTCACGTCAAGACCGAATTAAAAAAATAGTGTACCTTGTCTTCTCCCTGTCCCTCGGTGTGATATGAGATCAACTCTTGTTTGGTTTCAAATGGAAGGGCCTTGAAATCTCCCACGGCCGCCGCTCCTCCACACAGGCAGAATAGCAGAAGGAGGGGCACCACTGCAAAACATACACATTTGCTAATACCTCAGAACACACCGGCATGAAAACTACCTAAATACGGTGGTCTGGGAACATGTTAGGGTGGGGCATTACCACCACTCATTCATGACAAGGTTAGCTTGAATTAAGGGATGTTGGCAGGACACCAAACATCATGCAATGCTTAACGTGAGGCAAACTAAAGAAAATTCTGCAACCACGAGAGGCGTCTTGCACAGACAAATAATGACCAACTTATTAGTCTCACCCCCTCAAGCATGCCAGAACAGGTCTGGTCAGGCATTCTCACCTCAGCTAAAAGGTAATGATGCTTATCAGAGGGGTGTGACTGTGAGTAAAGACCGCCGGCATACTCACACAGCAGCAGCAGTAGCCCAAGAAGAAGGAGGAGGACTCCCGGGGCTCCGAACGTGGCGGTGCTCTGCTGGCGGTTCACACAGGTCTTGGTGCCGTCCAGGCAGCTGCACACGATCACGTTCAGCTCCTGGACATCATCGCATAGCTTCCCCTGTTGATCCTTCACCTCCACGGTCACTTTGTAACTGCCCGGCCACAAGCTGGCATGGTCTCGAAGAATGGAGGTCGTCTCTGGACAAACACGAGAGAGGGGGGAGTGAGTAAGATTGATCAAAGAATACAAAACAAAAACTGCAGAGATGCTAAAATTTGTATATGAATTTGGTGTCAAAGCCGAGATGGGGATTTTTCCGCCTTTTTCTCCCCAGTTGTACCCGGCCAACTCAAATCAAATGTCTTTATTTCGAACACGCAAAATAAAATTAAAAAAAAAACGACCAAACTTAAATGAATAAAGCAACAAAAAAAAAAAAAACAAAACAAAAAGACAACATCAATGATAAAAATTAAAAAAAAAAAAACAGGAGAATTCAACAAGAATTCTCAATAGAGAATAAAAAACATATCACATGTTAGAAAAGGGGCAGGAGGAAGGTGCTGCTTATAATTTCCTGCCCCCTTTCTAATGCGCAATTAATAAACCTGCACAAAATGAATAAATAAAATCAAAATTGTTATTATCGATAATTCTTATTATTTAAAAAATAAATAAACCAGTGTAACTCAGTATTTATCATTTTTAGCACTGAAGATGGAGAGTAGAGGTCTTCATGTAGGGAGGTGACGCACAATGTGACACACATTTGGTTGTCACACACACTCTGCAGCCAGGCCCCGACTGCTAATCTGGCAACTCTGGTAAGGCCGCAAGGCCGGCTATGTGTGTGTGTGTGTGTGTGGGGGGGGGGGGGGGTCGACCTGCCGGCTGCGGCCCGTTTGATGTTGGAACAGCCCATCTGACTGGGGCGGGGGGGGGGGTCACACGGCCCCAGTTGTCAGTAGGCTACCTATGCTGTAGGGGAGATGCAGCAAGTGCCACCCTCATCCTCCCGCCCCCTTCTGTTGTCTTCTGGGTCAAAATGAAATGAAATGTGGTGACTCTTCCTACAGTGACCCCCCAGGTTAGAACGAGTGGAACATGGTTTGTGTTCATATTTCCGTGGGAGCTCTGCACCGGGGCGGAATGAGCGGGAACTAAAAGTTCCAAGTTGGAACTGAAAACTAAGCGAGCCTGAAAGCGAACAGGTGGGGCGGAAAAGGTCAAAGGGAAGGAAAAAAAAAAACCCAGCTGATGCTGCAAAATGCTTCACGTTATCCCATCTATTCAGAAATACCAACCCACTGATGAGACATCTGCTGGCTGCCCGAAGTAGGACATGTTACTCTGTTCTGTTCTGTTCTGTTCACCGCTTAAGGTCGCGGCGCCGTGCTACTTTCTAAACCGTGTCAAGGTGAGCGTGTTATTAGGCCTCGGATGACCAGTCAACCCTGGGTCTGCTGCAGCGGGGCGCCGGCCAGGGGCGTAACCAGGGGTGGGCCTGGCCTGTCACAGGCCCGCCCATTTCAAACCCAGGCCCACCCGATCACGCTGGCTTACAAGCACGTAGGCCGGCCCCTTTTACGTACGTAGGACTGCAACATCTGAGCGCGCATACCATCACGCTCTGTATTTTCCACTGCTGCTAACTAGCCAATAGCCAACAGTTAGCCATAACTTAGCACCGACTGAGCCGCCCAGTGAGAGTGAGATACCGCCGGAGAGAACGACAGAGGAGGCTACAGCTTCTCCGTTGCAGGCAGCTTCCCCCCCCCCCCCCTCTGACAACGGCGAGACGATTCCCTTGACCATGCCGCCGCCGCCGCCAGATGTGTCAGCTGTGGATGAGCCCCCCTTGCAGCCTAAATTAGTGTTCCCCGCAACCAGCATTACCGCTGTAATGTGTTCCAATTTGCGTCTTGTTTGAAGGATTATTGCTGGAAAATTTTGGCCCACCCATTTTCACTCAGGCCCACCTAAACAAAATATTCCTGGTTACGCCACTGGCGCCGGCGTGCCGCCGGTCCCAGCCCGACAGCATGAGATCGTGACTGTTCGGCCTGATGTGTGGATTACATCCCATCAGCTGCGAACACGATGTCGGATGGTCGACTATAACTCGAGCCCTGTTAATTAACATCCGAGTTCAGACAGCTTACCGGATCGTTAGGCTGGGCCTGCATTAAGGAAACGCTTCTATCCGGTGTCGGAACTGAGTTTGGCTTTCTTTCTTTCCTTTTTTCCCACCATGACAGCATTGTGTTCTGCCATAAACTACATTCGTGACATGTGATTATGTCCTATTTGCTCTATCCGAGTTACAGATCGTAGAGATTGTGCCGAGAGCTGCGTTGCCCATTGTCGAATGAATAAACTCTCAAGCGGGGTGCCAACTTTCCCTCCGGGCCATTTCCTTATCGTGTTATTTTACGAAACTCTATGCACACCTGGTGTCAGGCTGCTAGCTTGATGTCTACTGCTTAGCCTGTCTGTTATAAACAGCCCGGCCTGCTTTGTGCAGCTCGTACGCGGGTATGCTGGGGAAAAGGAGGCCGGCGTGGACGAAAACTGTCAGGGCCCAGTCCGACCCCGTCTGTAGCTACCTCTCCTGAAGCCACACCACCATTTATATGTGACGAAATGACTCAATTCTGAGCGGCCGGGTGGCGTGGCGCTTTATTCCGTTGCCCACCAGCACGGGGATCGCCGGTTCGAATCCCCGTGTTACCTCCAGCTTGGTCGGGCGTCCCTACAGACACAATTGGCCGTGTCTGCGGGTGGGAAGCCGGATGTGGGTATGTGTCCTGGTCGCTGCACTAGCGCCTCCTCTGGTCGGTCGGGGGCACCTGTTCGGGGGGAATAGCGTGATCCTCCCACGCGCTACGTCCCCCTGGTGAAACTCCTCACTGTCAGGTGAAAAGAAGCGGCTGGTGACTCCACATGTATGGGAGGAGGCATGCGGTAGTCTGCAGCCCTCCCCGGATCGGCAGAGGGGGCGGAGCAGCGACCGGGACGGCTCGGGAAATAGGGTCATTGGCCGAGTTCAAAGTACAAAAAAAGGGTGAAAAAAATAAAAAAATTAAATTCAATGTAATCATCAAGTTAAATTCAGATAAAAGCTTGTATGATTCTCTCAGTTTTCTTAAAGAAAAATGAGACTGTTATTTTTGCGATGCCTGAATTAAAGGTGGTGTCCCTTACCATTGAAATGCTCCACCGTCCACTTTTGCTTGCCGTCCTTGTGGATGACGCTGAACCCGAAGGGTGCCGAGTTGGGGAACTCGTCTTCGTCCACGGCTGTGACGTACACCGCGTTGTCCTGGTAGCACATGGTCTGCGTCGTGCTGGTCAGTCTGGGGCAGTGGTCGTTGAAGTCTTCTACCTGGATGGCGATGGTCCCGGTGGCGGTTTTGGAGGGCATCTCTGAAAACAAACAGAAAAGGACGGGCAAAATCAAGCAACGACATTTGCAGAGTGCGCCATCTTGGTTCCGGGAGAATCACGAGGACCAGGTCTTACCGTTAGTGATGCATATTATTTTGGCATAATATGTGCCGTTGCTCAAATACTTGGACTCCCGGTCAGGCAGTTTATTCAGTCGGACGTCCCCTGTGTTTTCATCGATGATAAGCCAGTTGTCAATGTCGTGCAGCTTGGCGTACCTGCGGGAGGGACGAGAGGACTGCTGTGAGGCCACGCCGCGCGCCTGCCGATCCAACACACACCCGCCGGCCGCGCGACGCAGCCGTGTACCTGACGTTGGTGGCGACCTCGAGCGTGTCGCTGTCGATGGCCGCGTAGTTGGTGATGACTTTGTTGATGCTGACGGTGGTTTGATCCTCGGAGATGGTCACCACCTTGACGCTGGGCTGAAAGCGGGGGCCCTCCTTCTCGTTGATGACGTTGATCGTGATGGGGTAGGGCTTGGCGGCCGGGACGGCCACGCTGTACTTGGCTTTGTTGGCGACGGTCACGACCAGGCGCAGCGTTCGGATCTCCTCGTAGTTCAGAGCCTGCGGGGTCGAGCACCACAGGTCATGTCGCTCCGCACGGCACGGAAGAGGGGTCGCCTACACCTACAGCGAGTACCGTTCCCTTACCTTACGGATCATGACGATGCCCTCGTTGGTCTTGGAGTCGGTGGTGACGGTGAAATAGCCCGCTTCGTTGCCAGACACGATGGAGAAGACAGCCAGCCAATTGTCGCTGTACATCTGATCCAGGTCGATAGCTCTGATCCGCACCACCTCAACGTCGACGGTGTTCTCCTTAACCGAGCCCACGTACTGCACATATAAAGCACACGGCGGGCTTTCGTCACCAGCGATGTTGCGCAATCAGACACACTGTAGCGAATTCGGGGGGGCGACGCAACCACGGGAAGTGCCGCGGCCGGGACGCGAACCCGTGTCGCCCGCACCGCGGGAGGCATCGCTAACCGCTAGGCTAAAGGGTCTCATCCGCGCACGTTACACTACAAAGCAGACACGAGCAAAAGTGATTTTTATTTTTGTTGCTCTTACCGTTTCCTCTTCCAGGGTGGGGACGTTGTCGTTGATGTCCATCACTTTGATTGTGATGGTCCCGCTGCCCGAGTTGCCCCCAGCTGCTCCGTTCATATCCGCTCCCTTGACCGTCAGCGTGTAAGTATCTTGCGTCTGGCCAACGAGATGGGTTCGGAAAATGGGTAAGTTGACTGACGCATCAAGTCGATTGACTCATTCATTGGTTTTTTGGATTCCGCCCCCCCCCCCTCCTTTTCTCCTCAATTGTACTTGACCCCACTCGTCGGTCTCTGCTCCGCCCCCTCTGGCGATCCGGGCAGGGCTGCAGACTACCACGTGCCTCCTCCCATACACGTGGAGCCGCCAGCCGCTACTTTTCACCTGACGGTGAGGAGTTTCACCAGGGGGACGTGGCGCGTGGGAGGATCACGCTACCCCCCCCCCCCGAACAGGTGCCCCGACCGACCAGAGGAGGCGCTAGTGCAGCGACACATACCCACATCCGGCTTCCCGCCCGCAGACACGGCCAACTGCGTCTGCAGGGACGCCCGACCCAGCCGGGAGGCACCACGGGGATTCGAACCGGCGATCCCCGTGTTGGTAGGCAACGGAATAGACCGCTACGCCACCCGGACGCCACGTTTCTTCCCCCGTTTGTGGTGATGAAACTAACACTAGCGGTTTTACGAGTGCTGCGTAAACGGGATACCTGCTGAAGCGGTGCCTTGCTCAGCAACGTGTTTTCAGTATTATGAATAGTATTTATTCACAATATAAACAATAATACACACAGTATTTCTAGCATTATGGGCAGTATCATGTAAGTGCAACGCCTGAAACCAAACGTACAGCAGAGTTTGAACGCCGAGTAATAAGAAGCGACGGCGCAGCTGAACCGAAACACCTCTCGGCGATATTCCTGAATGCTCCTGTTGGGTATTCGTAAAAGCTGCAAGTAATCTTGAGATTAGGGACGTGACCGCTAA
>NC_079224.1:7377334-7393947 GCF_029633865.1 Lampris incognitus | reverse complement strand
TTAAAAACAAACTGATTTGGAAGAACACCTCTTAACTGTCAGAGACAGGAAGCAGCGACAGATCCTCACCAGATACAGGCTCAGTGACCACAGTCTGGCCATTGGAAAGGGGAGACCCAAAAAGACGTGGGGGCCAAAAGAGCATCGAACATGCGGTCAGTGCAGGACAGATGAGGTGGGGACAGAGGGGCACTTCCTCCTTAAATGTGACACATTTTGTCCAGGAGCTGGGACACGTGACTCCAGAGTAGCAGGAAATGGAGGACGCAGGTAAGCTGCGGGGGGTCCTGGAGGGGGGGGGGGCAGCGGCGAGCATTGCAGCAAGATTTACATTGTCCTGCCACAACCTGAGAGACGGTGGGGGACGGCACCTATTGCTACTGTTGTGGTTTAATCGTAATCGTTGCTGTTGTCGAGGCCAAGTGGCAGTTATTATAATCATTGTTGTGGAATTGAGAGAGAGAGAGAGAGAGAGAGAGAGAGAGGGAGAGAGAGAGAGAGAGAGAGAGAGAGAGAGAGAGAGAGAGAGAGAGAGAGAGAGAGAGAGTGAGAGTCAGAGAGAGACAGAGAGAGAGAGAGAGAGAGAGAGAGAGAGAGAGAGAGAGAGAGAGAGAGAGAGAGAGAGAGACATTGAGATAGAGACAGAGTGAGAGTCAGAGAGAGACAGAGAGAGAGAGAGAGAGAGAGAGAGAGAGAGAGAGAGAGAGAGAGAGAGAGCGAGACATTGAGATAGAGACAGAGTGAGAGTCAGAGAGAGACAGAGAGAGAGAGAGAGAGAGAGAGAGAGAGAGAGACATTGAGATAGAGACAGAGTGAGAGTCAGAGAGAGACAGAGAGAGACAGAGAGAGAGAGAGAGAGAGAGACATTGAGATAGAGACAGAGTGAGAGTCAGAGAGAGCACAGAGAGAGAGAGAGAGAGAGAGAGAGAGAGAGAGACATTGAGATAGAGACAGAGTGAGAGTCAGAGAGAGACAGAGAGAGAGAGAGAGAGAGAGAGAGAGAGAGAGAGAGAGAGAGAGAGACATTGAGATAGAGACAGAGTGAGAGTCAGAGAGAGACAGAGAGAGAGAGAGAGAGAGAGAGAGAGAGAGAGAGAGAGAGAGAGAGAGAGACACTGAAGGGCACACACACACACACATCACACACACACACACACACACACACACACACACACACAGACCTTGAGAAAGACACACACACACACACACACACACACACACACACAGAGAGAGAGAGAAGAGAGAATGTGAGAGAGGGAGATAACGAAGTAGCGCTGCAGGGCTTTCGCTCTGGTGTTGACAGAAGTTGTTGGACGTTGCCAGCGAACAAAGATTGACGTTATCAGACGTGTGAGATCAGAGGCATGTGGGAGGGGCCCCGGAGAGGAATTGGCGAGGAACTTCACGCTGCATGTCAAGGGGACAGGTATTTCTTTTCAAGTTCAGAAGCCGTACAGGAAAACCGCCATCGTTGCCTGTCCCTCGAGTCGCTTGCTCCCAAGCCAGTGTCCAAAAGATGCAAATGGTACCTTCATGTGTCCAACACAGGGGTCAGACCGGAAAACAGAGGTTGCATGGCGGGTGGGTAGGTGGGCGTACCCATCAAACACCCAACCACGGTGCTCGCGAAAGAGGCCAGCACCTACAGCAGAATGCAAAATTAAAACGGGATTTTCTGTTAATTAGTAATACAAATGATGGCCCCACATAACAAGCTGGCTTAAATTCTATACCACCAATCACCAGGGGCCGTATTAGTTTGCACGAGTAGACTCATACGGAGCGAGAGTCACTTTTAGTTAACCAGTGTGAGATGGCTGCTTGTGTTTTCAATGCCCCCCCCCCCACCCCCGTCTAATCTCAGGGACTCGTAAACTGGGCGTCCACGCCCTGTTCAGAAGGTATAGACTCAGATTTCATGGCACACGCCATATGGAGAACTTTGACTAGGATTACATAAGGAGCCAACGCACTATCGATGGAGCAGCTAAACGCTTTAGTTTAGCCAATCAAACAAGATTTATATTCACCGGGGTGCTTCATGCTTATTGAATAGGAGTATAAGTAGAAGCGTAATACAAACACAAGATGGTATTGAATTATTGATCTCTCATACAGTGTGTTACACCAAATACTATGGTTTCTCAAGAACACTTGCGGCACAAACAGCACAGAAACGTGGACAGCAGCTCTGCTGCATGTCTCAAAGTTGGGCCGATGGCCAGTTTTGAGGCCACCCACTCGGGTATTTAGGCACGGGCCTAATCTTCAAAATTAATCCGCCAAGTTAAGGTAATCCCACTGTTGTCCTTCCCCAGGCAGTTTCACCTGAACAGCGTTGCTCACCCATGACGCCGGCGCCACACCTTGTTTCTAAATTAGTACACTTTGCATCTGTCAGAATGACGTTTTCAGGGTCAACTTGGGATAGGCCTTTTACCGTCACTGTCTTCAATGGCACCAACATCGACTTGATTTTTGTAGAGCATCTTTCAAGAAACCCGAGGAGGGAGGGGGGAAAAATGCACCATTTCATTACATGCACCAGTGAAATGTCTTTTAAAGACTTATTTTTCATTGTGCGTGAAATATTACACATGCAGGCCATATAACGTTAGAACTGGCTCACTGCGGGATCACAGGGTCCACTTGCCCACCATGTGAATACAGTATATGTTCATCTGCATGTTATTGCCCCTAATGCCTCATCAGTCAGAGCACCGAGCTTAATTACTGCAGTGAGACTAAGTGACATGATGACACGAGCAGCTACACAATCATATTCACATCAAATCATCCATCCATCCATCCATCCATTATCCAAGCTGCTTCCAGTAACATTATAGGGCGCGGCTTGTAAGTCAGTAAGTGAGTAAGTAACTCAGTAAGTAAGTAAGATAAGTAAGTAAGATAGTAAGAGAAGTAAGGAAGTAAGGAAGTAAGTAAGATAAGTAAGTATGTAAGATAAGTAAGTAAGTAAGATAAGTAAGTAAGATAGTAAGAGAAGTAAGGAAGTAAGTAAGTAAGTAAGTAATTAGGTAAGTAAGTAAGTAAGTAATTAAGTAAGTAAGTAAGTAAGTAAGTAAGATAGTAAGAGAAGTAAGGAAGTAAGTAAGATAGTAAGAGAAGTAAGGAAGTAAGGAAGTAAGGAAGTAAGTAAGTAAGATAAGTAAGTAAGATAAGTAAGTAAGATAAGTAAGTAAGTAAGTAAGATAAGTAAGGAAGTAAGTAAGTAAGGAAGTAAGTAAGTAAGTAAGTAAGTAAGTAAGATAAGTAAGTAAGTAAGATAAGTAAGTAAGATAGTAAGAGAAGTAAGGAAGTAAGGAAGTAAGTAAGATAAGTAAGATAGTAACATAAGTAAGGAAGTAAGTAAGTAAGTAAGTAAGATAAGTAAGTAAGTAAGTAAGTAAGTAAGAGAAGTAAGGAAGTAAGGAAGTAAGGAAGTAAGTAAGTAAGATAAGTAAGTAAGATAAGTAAGTAAGATAAGTAAGTAAGTAAGTAAGTAAGTAAGTAAGATAAGTAAGGAAGTAAGTAAGTAAGGAAGTAAGTAAGTAAGTAAGTAAGTAAGTAAGTAAGATAAGTAAGTAAGATAGTAAGAGAAGTAAGGAAGTAAGGAAGTAAGTAAGATAAGTAAGATAGTAACATAAGTAAGGAAGTAAGTAAGTAAGTAAGTAAGTAAGATAAGTAAGTAAGTAAGTAAATAAGTAAGTAAGTAAGTAAGATAAGTAAGGAAGGAAGTAAGTAAGTAAGTAAGTAAGTAAGAGAAGTAAGTGAGATAAGTAAGTAAGTAAGATAGTAAGGAAGTAAGATAAGTAAGTAAGTAAGATAAGTAAGTAAGTAAGATAAGTTAGTAAGTAAGTAAGTAAGATAAGTAAGGAAGTAAGTAAGTAAGTAAGTAAGAATAGTAAGAGAAGTAAGGAAGTAAGTAAGTAAGTAAGATAAGTAAGTAAGATAAGTTAGTAAGTAAGTAAGTAAGATAAGTAAGTATGTAAGATAAGTAAGTAAGTAAGATAAGTAAGTAAGATAGTAAGAGAAGTAAGTAAGTAAGTAAGTAAGTAAGTAATTAAGTAAGTAAGTAAGTAAGTAAGTAAGTAATTAAGTAAGTAAGTAAGTAAGTAAGTAAGTAAGATAGTAAGAGAAGTAAGGAAGTAAGTAAGATAGTAAGAGAAGTAAGGAAGTAAGGAAGTAAGGAAGTAAGTAAGTAAGATAAGTAAGTAAGATAAGTAAGTAAGATAAGTAAGTAAGTAAGTAAGATAAGTAAGGAAGTAAGTAAGTAAGGAAGTAAGATAAGTAAGTAAGTAAGATAAGTAAGTAAGTAAGATAAGTAAGTAAGTAAGTAAGTAAGATAAGTAAGTAAGTAAGATAAGTAAGTAAGTAAGATAAGTAAGTAAGTAAGATAAGTAGGTAAGATAGTAAGAGAAGTAAGGAAGTAAGGAAGTAAGTAAGTAAGATAGTAACATAAGTAAGGAAGTAAGTAAGTAAGTAAGATAAGTAAGTAAGTAAGTAAGATAAGTAAGGAAGTAAGTAAGTAAGTAAGTAAGATAAGTAAGAGAAGTAAGTAAGTAAGATAGTAAGAGAAGTAAGGAAGTAAGATAAGTAAGTAAGTAAGATAAGTAAGTAAGTAAGATAAGTTAGTAAGTAAGTAAGTAAGATAAGCAAGGAAGTAAGTAAGTAAGTAAGTAAGATAAGTAAGTAAGATAAGTAAGTAAGTAAGATAAGTAAGTAAGTAAGATAGTAAGAGAAGTAAGGAAGTAAGATAAGTAAGTAAGTAAGATAAGTAAGTAAGTAAGATAAGTTAGTAAGTAAGTAAGTAAGATAAGTAAGGAAGTAAGTAAGTAAGTAAGTAAGATAAGTAAGAGAAGTAAGGAAGTAAGTAAGTAAGTAAGATAAGTAAGTAAGATAAGTTAGTAAGTAAGTAAGTAAGATAAGTGAGGAAGTAAGTAAGTAAGTAAGTAAGATAAGTAAGTAAGGTAAGTAAGATAAGTAAGGAAGTAAGTAAGTAAGTAAGTAAGATAAGTAAGTAAGTTAGTAAGAGAAGTAAGGAAGTAAGGAAGTAAGGAAGTAAGTAAGTAAGTAAGTAAGGAAGTAAGTAAGTAAGTAAGTAAGAGAAGTAAGAGAAGTAAGGAAGTAAGTAAGTAAGTAAGATAAGTAAGTAAGATAAGTAAGTAAGATAAGTTAGTAAGTAAGTAATTAAGTAAGTAAGTAAGTAAGTAAGTAAGTAAGTAAGTAATTAAGTAAGTAAGTAAGTAAGTAAGTAAGTAAGTAAGTAAGTAAGATAGTAAGAGAAGTAAGGAAGTAAGTAAGATAGTAAGAGAAGTAAGGAAGTAAGGAAGTAAGTAAGTAAGTAAGATAGTAAGAGAAGTAAGGAAGTAAGGAAGTAAGTAAGTAAGATAGTAAGAGAAGTAAGTAAGTAAGTAAGATAGTAAGAGAAGTAAGGAAGTAAGGAAGTAAGTAAGTAAGTAAGATAGTAAGAGAAGTAAGGAAGTAAGTAAGATAGTAAGAGAAGTAAGGAAGTAAGGAAGTAAGGAAGTAAGTAAGTAAGATAAGTAAGTAAGATAAGTAAGTAAGATAAGTAAGTAAGTAAGTAAGATAAGTAAGGAAGTAAGTAAGTAAGGAAGTAAGTAAGTAAGTAAGTAAGATAAGTAAGTAAGTAAGATAAGTAAGTAAGTAAGATAAGTAAGTAAGTAAGTAAGTAAGATAAGTAAGTAAGTAAGATAAGTAAGTAAGTAAGATAAGTAAGTAAGTAAGATAAGTAAGTAAGATAGTAAGAGAAGTAAGGAAGTAAGGAAGTAAGTAAGTAAGATAAGTAAGATAGTAACATAAGTAAGGAAGTAAGTAAGTAAGTAAGATAAGTAAGTAAGTAAGTAAGTAAGATAAGTAAGGAAGTAAGTAAGTAAGTAAGTAAGATAAGTAAGAGAAGTAAGTAAGTAAGATAGTAAGAGAAGTAAGGAAGTAAGATAAGTAAGTAAGTAAGATAAGTAAGTAAGTAAGATAAGTTAGTAAGTAAGTAAGTAAGATAAGTAAGGAAGTAAGTAAGTAAGTAAGTAAGATAAGTAAGTAAGATAAGTAAGTAAGTAAGATAAGTAAGTAAGTAAGATAGTAAGAGAAGTAAGGAAGTAAGATAAGCAAGTAAGTAAGATAAGTTAGTAAGTAAGTAAGTAAGATAAGTAAGGAAGTAAGTAAGTAAGTAAGATAAGTAAGAGAAGTAAGGAAGTAAGTAAGTAAGTAAGATAAGTAAGTAAGATAAGTTAGTAAGTAAGTAAGTAAGATAAGTGAGGAAGTAAGTAAGTAAGTAAGTAAGATAAGTAAGTAAGGTAAGTAAGATAAGTAAGGAAGTAAGTAAGTAAGTAAGATAGTAAGTAAGATAGTAAGAGAAGTAAGGAAGTTAGGAAGTAAGTAAGATAAGTAAGTAAGTAAGTAAGGAAGTAAGTAAGATAAGTAAGTAAGTAAGTAAGATAAGTAAGTAAGATAAGTAAGTAAGATAAGTAAGTAAGATAAGTAAGTAAGTAAGTAAGTAAGATAAGTAAGTAAGTAAGTAAGATAAGTAAGGAAGTAAGATAAGTAAGGAAGTAAGTAAGTAAGTAAGTAAGTAAGTAATTAAGTAAGTAAGTAAGATAGTAAAAGAAGTAAGGAAGTAAGGAAGGAAGTAAGATAGTAAGTAAGATAGTAAGAGAAGTAAGGAAGTAAGTAAGTAAGATAAGTAAGGAAGTAAGTAAGTAAGTAAGTAAGATAAGTAAGTAAGGTAAGTAAGATAAGTAAGGAAGTAAGTAAGTAAGTAAGATAAGTAAGGAAGTAAGGAAGTAAGTAAGTAAGTAAGTAAGATAGTAAAAGAAGTAAGGAAGTAAGGGAGTAAGTAAGATAGTAAGTAAGATAAGTAAGGAAGTAAGGAAGTAAGTAAGTAAGTAAGTAAGATAGTAAAAGAAGTAAGGAAGTAAGGAAGTAAGTAAGATAGTAAGTAAGATAGTAAGAGAAGTAAGGAAGTAAGGAAGTAAGTAAGATAAGTAAGTAAGTAAGTAAGGAAGTAAGTAAGATAAGTAAGTAAGTAAGTAAGTAAGATAAGTAAGTAAGATAAGTAAGGAAGTAAGTAAGGAAGTAAGGAAGATAAGTAAGGAAGATAAGGAAGTAAGGAAGTAAGTAAGTAAGTAAGTAAGTAAGTAAGTAAGTAAGTAAGATAAGTAAGTAAGTAAGTAAGATAAGTAAGGAAGTAAGGAAGTAAGTAAGTAAGTAAGTAAGTAAGTAATTAAGTAAGTAAGTAAGTAAGATAGTAAAAGAAGTAAGGAAGTAAGGAAGTAAGGAAGGAAGTAAGATAGTAAGTAAGATAGTAAGAGAAGTAAGGAAGTAAGGAAGTAAGGAAGATAAGTAAGTAAGTAAGTAAGTA
This sequence comes from Lampris incognitus, assembly GCF_029633865.1. NCBI lineage: Eukaryota > Metazoa > Chordata > Actinopteri > Lampriformes > Lampridae > Lampris > Lampris incognitus. The sequence continues at coordinate 7,386,569 of NC_079224.1, read as the reverse complement.
AGTAAGTAAGTAAGTAAGTAAGTAAGTAAGTAAGTAAGTAAGTAAGTAAGTAAGTAAGTAAGATAAGTAAGTAAGTTAGTAAGTAAGTAAGATAGTAAGAGAAGTAAGTAAGATAAGTAAGTAAGTAAGTAAGATAAGTAAGTAAGTAAGTAAGTAAGTAAATAGGTAAGTAGCGGGCCGGTGGCCCAGTGGTTAGCACTGTTGCCTCACAGCAAGAAGGTCCTGGGTTCAAACCCCGGGGTTGTCCAACCTTGGGAGTCCTCCCAGGTAGTCCTCTCTGTGGAGTTTGTATGTTCTCCCCGTATCTGCGGTGGGTTTCCTCCGGGTGCTCCGGTTCCCCCTACCATCAGAAAGACCTGCATGTTAGGGTTAATACTCCTGTCTGTGTCCCTGACCGAGGCCTGGCGAGACCAACTGGAGGTGGTCCCGGGTGCTGCACGGCGGCCGCACTCTGCTCCTAGCTACACAGCTAGGATGGGTCACATGCAGAGAAGAATCCCCCTTTGGGAATCAGTAGAGTATAGCAAAATCCCCCCAAAAAATAAATAAAATAAAAATCAGTCAGTCAGTAAAAGAGTGTCAGTCAGTCAGTGAGTCGGTTAGTAAGTCAGTCAGCCAGTAAATAAGCCAGCAAGACAGTCAGTAAATAACCCAGTAAATCAATCAGTAAGTAAGTTAGTAAATCAGTCAGTAGGTCAGTCAGTAAGTAGGTCTGTAAGTCAGTAAGTAACTCAGTCAGAAAGTAAGTCAGGCAGTCAGTAAGTTAGTAAGTCTGTCAGCCAGTAAGTCTGTCAGCCAGTAAGTAACTCAGCCAGTAAGTAACTTAGTAAGTCAGTCAATAAGTCAGTAAGCCTGTAATTCAGTCAGTAAGTAAGCTTTTCAGTAAGTCAGTCAGTCAGTAAGTCAGTAAGTAAGTAAGTAAGAGTTTATGTTTAAAACACCTTTTAAAACAAAGTTACAGTGTTGCACAAGGTACACATACAGAAACATAGACAACACACATATCCAGTTATATATATATATATATATATATATATATATATATACGGTTATATACAGTTATATACAGAAAAGTACAAATTACAGCCCCTTTACAGGGAAGGCAGGTTGGTAGAGATGGGTTTTGAGATGTTTTTTAAAGCTGTTCACAGACTCAGCTGATTTAACAGAGGGAGGGGGACTGTTCCAGAGCAACGGGGTCCTGATGAATTTGGATTTGCGGAGGGAGTGAGGTATAAATAAGAAACCCTGGTCAGAAGATCCGAGTGGCCAGACCATGTAGGGCCTTGCATGTGATAAGCAGTGTCTTGTGGCACAAACTTCCACCCATCCATCCATTATGCGAACCGCTTATCCCGCTCTCAGGGTCGTGGGGATGCTGGAGCCTATCCCAGCAGTCATTGGGTGCAGGCAGGGAGACATCTTGGACAGACCGCCAGGCCATCACACGCACACCTAGGGACAATGTAGTACGGATGATTCACCTGACCTACATGTCTTCGGACTGTGGGAGGAAACCGGAGCACCCGGAGGAAACCCACACAGACACGGGGAGAACATGCAAACTCCACACAGAGGACGACCCGGGACGACCCCCAAGGTTGGACTACCCCGGGGCTCGAACCCAGAACCTTCTTGCTGTGAGGTGACTGTGCTAACCACTGTGCCACCCTGACACAATCTTATGACACAAATAGTTTCCGCTGGTAACGAGAGACTCAAATCTGTTGCCGAATTTGCTTAAATGATCAGCTTCATTTAGGTGATCTATAGGAATCTATTGAGCTTAACGCTACAAGATTAATGTATCTTTGATATGATTTAAGATAGGTGGGAATCATCTATGAGCCCCTTGCGATACATTTCAACAACATGAGGAGAAGGAGAGAGCTGCCAGTCTGTGACAGTGATTCAGTCCTACAAAAAGTAGGGCTGGTGTTATAACATTTTATACCGATGTAACCGGTTATTTTCTTGCCCGGTGCGGGATTCGATACGGGGTGTACTGCACCACAAGGCGACGTCACTAACCGCTCGGCTAAAGGGTCAGACCCGTTAGCTAGTGGCTAACGTGTCTTATTAGTAGTTTACACTAGCTATCAAATAGTCCTACCGATTGTGCATGTACAGGTCAGGGCTACAGGTTGGGTCACTATGAATTAGTGCCGTTCCACAATGTACACGTCATCAGTAGGTTAATCTCATATTACGTCACATATCACGTGACGGCAACGCGTCCGCCATGTTGGAGGACAACGGCTCCAATCCGTAGGACACCGTGCTGCTCTCACTGCGCGATGCTACACGTGTTCTAACAGTCAGAGTGGACAGAGTTTGTTTCAAGGTTTGATTCCTACAGAACAGCCGCCGCGGTTCCATATTTTCCAATGGTTAAGTTCTGCGCCGTTTTTGGTTGTTCCTGTAAACTACTAATAAGACACATTAGCCCCTAGCTAACGGGTCTGACCCTTTAGTCGAGCGGTTAGTGACGTCGCCTTGTGGTGCAGTACACCCGTATCGAATCCCGTACCGGGCAAGAAAATAACCGGTTACAATCCCATCGAGCTGACAGAGAGCGGAACACGTCCTACTTCCGCTTTCCATCAAGGAGAAGAAACTCGAAGGTTGCCAGTGAAAGAAGAAGAGAATGGATCTCGAGGGTAAGTTGGGAAGATCTTACAGATGAAAAACTAGTATCATGCATAAGATGAGATACAGAGCGACAAGGAGAACCTGAGCGTAGCCCCAACATGGCGGAACTGTTTGTTGGCAATGGAAAAAGTCACGTGATCGAGAATAACCCATAGGTCCCTTTTGTATTGGGATGTTGACTGATGAAGCAAAAAGACAATTTGGCTAGTTTTGGCAAAAATAAAAAAGGACTCCCCCCCTCCCTCTAAGCCCTACTGACGCGGTACTGTTATTAGAAATAAAGACACTTTGTTTTGTCATTTTATTCTTACAACGAATCGTATTCTTACAAGTGTAAACTACTAATAAGACACGTTAGCCCCTAGCTAACGGGTCTGACCCTTTAGCCGAGCGGTTAGTGACGTTGCCTTGTGGTGCAGTACACCCCGTATCGAATCCCGCACCGGGCAAGAAAATAACCGGTTACATTGGTGGCAGCGGCGGGATCCGGAAGTGTGCAGATCCTCAGAAGTCTCTTCGGAGCGCGGGAAGAACAAAGCGCGAGGGCGCGCTTCCGGGAGAGGGTGACGACTGTAAACTACTAATAAGACACGTTAGCCCCTAACTGACGGGTCTGACCCTTTAGCCGAGCGGTTAGTGATGTCGCCTTGTGGTGCAGTACACCCCGTATCGAATCCCGCACCGGGCAAGAAAATAACCGGTTACACAATGACTGTGTTCTCAGCATGTAACCCACCCTATTATAAAGGAGCAGCTGCAGCGCCCGGGGACCACCTCCAGCTTTTCTTTCCATTGCCTTGCTCAGCGGCCACAGGCAGGAGTATTAACCCTAACATGCATGTCTTTTTGATGGTGGGAGGAAACCGGAGCACCCGGAGGAAACCCACACAGACACGGGGGAGAACATGCAAACTCCACACAGAGAGGACTTGGTACTGCCTGGAGTTCGAACCCAGGACCTTCTTGCTGTGAGGCAACAGCACTAACCACTGGGCCACCGTGCCGTCCAATATCCGTCCATTCATTATCCACGCCGCTTGTCCCGCTCTCAGGGTCACGGGGGATGCTGGAGCCTATCCCAGCAGTCATTTGGTGACAGGCGGGGAGACACTCTGGACAGGTCGCCAGACCATCACACACACACACACCTAGCGACAATTTAGTACGGCCGATTCACCTGACCTACATGGGGAGAACATGCAAACTCCACACAGAGGACAACCTGGGATGACCCCCAAGGTTGGCCTACCCCGAGGCTCAAACCCAGGACTTTCTTGCTGTTGGGCAACAGTGCTAACCACTGTGCTGCCCAATATTTATTTATTAAAGCATTTTATTTCACAATCAGATTCATATTGAATTACAACATTCATATGCAATGAATGACGGCATCAATATTTTTCGCAGGTAATAATTTACATATCCAGTCACTGTCAAACCGGCTTCAAGCATTCGTGATAATTACATGACGGCTGTGGTGACTTTGCTCATAGTTCGCACCCGTCACCACAAGCAGCGAGCAGAGTTGTGAATGTTTGCCCACGCACAAAAAAATAAAATGAAATGTGTGCCTTGAAAACACAATTACAGCTTTTGCCAAACCCTCTAAAAAGTTGGCTTGCTCTCGAGCTGTGTGGAGGGACAACAGGCGAAGGGCCTGTTTGCCGGGTTTGTCCCCCACACACACACATGCTGCAAATCATTCCACTATGTACCCTCTCATAACCTCTGGGTGTGGACAGCCTTCCTGACATTTTTGAGTATTTTTTTGTCAGCTTTCTAGGCCAACTTTCTTGTGTTTTGATATTTCAAAGCGTTCAAACGAGGCCCGTCCTCTCCTTCTGCATGCAGCACAACATTACTTTTAGAGGACGTCCACCCTGAACGGTCCAACTTTTTAATCAGCAGTTTACAGAGATAGCGAGAGCCCTGCTTGTGTGAGTACTGCCCCACAGCCCCCCACGCAGCCAAAGCATTCCTGTGGTGTTAAGAGGACTCGGCTTCTGCTCCCGAATGCTTCAGTGGATTTGCAGCAGAACAGAGAAGGGGGGCAGCCATAGGTCACATCTGCTCCACAAGCAACAAACAGCAGCAGCAACAACATAGTATGCTGTAAATGAGTTTGCAAACTCCTTGTAATTATCATGCGCTTCTCAGTCTCCCTGCAGAAGTTAAACCCAGTGTTCTGATCCTCTGAGGAGGCATTACGTGCAGGTGAAAATAAACTATGTTCATATTGTGGGGAAGTGGAACTTGTGAACCCGTATCGAGTGAAGTCCAACGTGCCACATGTATATATTATCATTATGTTAACTGATGACATGCTGAATTTGGAGAATACTCTGAAACCAAACACAACTACCAAGCAAGCACATTGTACAGACAGATAAACGTGTTTTTTTTAAATTTTATTTTATAGAAGAAGAAAAAAAACATTCAAAATACAACATATATTAAACCAATAGGGAAATAAAATATTTCACAAACCCATCGAACTCTATAGAATCAAAGAGGATAAGAAAGAAAAAACCAGACACAGGTAGACAAGGCAGAACATAGGGAGGTAACCTGTAGGCTTGGGCATGGCTTCCAGCCTACAGACCCCCCCCCCCCACCAAAGCAATCAAACAAAATACACATATACCTACAGGCGTAATTTATGGGGGGGGGGTCAGGGGGGGACATGCCCCCCTCAATATTTAGAAGAGGTGAATTTGCCCCCCCCCAAAAAAAAATTATATCATGAATGATAATGTTAACTCCCTCGCCAGAAAAGGTAAAATAACAACACAGACAGTCGAACTACTTAAAATGTCATTCCTACTTGTTTTCCAACGATTTCATACACCCCTATGCTTGGACCGTACCATTTGAACCTTGCCACTGGGATTGCCGACCTCGTTGCTGTCTTGCAGTTGCCCCTGACAACCGGGAGACCGGAGCATGAATGGTGGTGTAAGCAAGTGTAAGTAACGTAGCTAGCCAGCTTGCTTGTCTAGCCCAGTACACCACCCTTTCTTACCTTTGGGGTTTCTGAGTTAGATTAATTTACGTATTTCCGGATGAATTATAGCCTCATCTAGTTTATAACTTGTGTTTGGGGTTATCAGTTCAGACCTCCTCACGAACTAGCTAGTGTAAACTACTAATAAGACACGTTAGCCCCTTAGCTAACGGGTCTGACCCTTTAGCCGAGCGGTTAGTGATGTCGCCTTGTGGTGCAGTACACTCCGTGTCGAATCCCGCACCGGGCAAGAAAATAACCGGTTACTACATTGGTGGCAGCGGTGGGATCCGGAAGTGTGCAGATCCTCAGAAGTCTCTTCGGAGCGTGGGAATAACAAAGCGCGAGGGCGCGCTTCCGGGAGAGGGTGACGACTGTAAACTACTAATAAGACGCGTTAGCCCCTAGCTAACGGGTCTGACCCTTTATAATCCGGTGGTTTAGTGAAATGGTCGTTACGGAGCGGATAAAAGCGCCATTTTTGGTAGGATGGTTCCTTAGGGTCAGTTATTGGATTTTAGGGTAGGGGCCCCCGGAAAATCTCCATTTAAAATATCAAATTGCAACCCTGTCAATGTCAATGAAGTATCTGAAAATCGGCCTAGTATTTTTCAGACAATATGCATCATAAAATCATCAAATCACTTCCAAATGTGATAAAGTTGGCCAACTTTTACAGAAATAAAGTCCCCAAACATTAAGTATTATCAACAACACATTTAATGCAGTGATGAATACAATGATGCAACTGCTGGCTATCTACGTTTAGTTGCTGGAAGGGATGCTTTGCCAGGTCGATGAATGTTTCTGTGGCAGCATCATAGGCTTGCCAGGCCCGCCAAGCTGACTTTTTACCTTTTCCACTGAAGGCAGATGTAGTGTCACAGCCGGAATACGCATGAAACATAGGCAGAGCTCTGGATTAGGTTCCCCCAGGCTTTTGCACATGCTGTTGATGTGGTAAAATCTGTACTTTTTGCCCATCCCAAAAGCCACCCAGATGTCAGTCAGGGGTTGAATTACCAGTAAATCATGAAACAAGCCTGCAAGGATGACGATGACATCAGTGTCCACAGTGCGCACAAGGACAGTTTTCGCTCCATGCTCCAGTGCATGTTGTACATGGAACACAATCCTAGTGTCAGCCTCCTCATGATTGCAAGAGTTCATTGTGCTACTGGAACCAAGAGACGACACAGCTTGCCCTGATGTGACATGCAAAGCTTTGGTTTGTGGCCAGCTGAACAGTTCAATCTTGGATGTCAAAAAGTCAAACAGCTCCTTCTTATTGCTTGGATCACCGAGAAAATCCATCCAACTTCCGGGCAGCTTTGTCGGGCCTGACACTTTTCTGCGAACACCTTGTCCTCTCTTTTCGCGGGTGGACTCCTTCAAACTGTCTGGGATGTATGTGTCCCATACAACATCCAGCCGCTTGGTATTATGTAGTTGCTTCTGTAAGTAAGGGATAAAAACCTCATCTGCATAGGTATCAAATGTGGTCACTCTCACAGTGGGCAGGCAGTGGACAATGACTGCTCTATCAAGGACTTTGCAGTCATAGGTTGAGGGTGGCTCTGGTTGCCCTGGGTGCTCAAGACATTGCAGCAGGTCAGATTTGGTGCCGGTCAGATGAAGTTTCCCAAAGTCTGAGAGGGAAGGAGGGAAGGACTGTACCTCATGTACCTTTGCATAGCTATATATAGCTGGCCAAAGAGTGCCACGTTGTTCTGAAGCACTTTGATCTTTTTTCCCATGTTTCGCCATTGTCTTGCGTCGAGGTTGCCTGAAGAGTGCCAAGGCATTCCTCTTGATTGGATCATGGATGGAGCGTGTCCGTTCTTCAAGCACCTTCTTGATAAACTCCTGATATTGTCTCTTTCCTGTCTCTTCCAAGATGAGTACTGTATTCACGACGGATTTATCTGTGCGGTTCCGGCTGTCAAGAGTCACAAGATCTTTGAAATCATCCAAGAAAGGATTTCCCATTCTTTTCATGGTTTCAGATAGACTTTTGACTTGTCTCCTAAAGGTCTTCTGCGTTGCAAGACCCTGGCCGTGGTGCTGGAAGTTTTCTTCATTATCTTCTTTGAGATATCCATCTTCAAATTCCCTTAGCAATCTTGCCAACTCTGGGCCACACAACTCTGGGCCACACAACGACAACAACACAACAACTATTCCAGATTGCACCAGCTAACATTTTTGACAAGCCCTAGCTAGCTGCGAGCTGAAAAACAGACCTCTGTGCTAGCATTAGCTGTTTAATGGAGATAGCCTAGCTAATCATCTTTACTTCCATATGCTCATTTAGCAACATACAGCACATTTTCATTGATTATTATTATGATTTTTACCTGAATTTCACTTGTTTGGTTGCAGCTCTGTGTGAGACTGTGTTGCATTGAGACAATGCTGATATGTGATGAGTTATGGAGGGAAACTCATTTTGACAGTTGAGTTTATTTTGTGTAGCGCCATCCGGTGGTCTGAATGTATAGTGACACAGTATTTGTATATTTGAACAACTTGATGCTAAAATCTAAAACAAAAATTAAAGAGATAACACTCTCCATGTTGAACAGGGCATTTTTCTCACTTTTTTTGAATTTCCGCCTATTGTGTGCAGGGCTATATGGAAGATGTACAGGCACCAGGTGTCTTTGTACTCCATTTTACACATCATTAGGGGGGGGGGTTAATAATCAGGGGACAATTAAAAATCAGTTTCAACTTCTTTTGTGTGCAATAAATAACAATTTATCATCAATGTCCTCTTTATGACTCAGAAAAAATATTTTTTTGAATACAAGAACAACTTTTGTGTTCTGTATGGGTATTTTCAATATTTTTGTGGGGCTCCTACCCTAAAATCCTTTAGTGGGTCCTAGAGAAGCCTCATGCAAAATTTGGTGCTTTTATCGGCTCCGTAACGGTACGCCCTAATATGTGCTCTAACCCTCTGGACTATTAGCCGAGCGGTTAGTGACGTCGCCTTGTGGTGCAGTACACCCGGTATCGAATCCCGCACCGGGCAAGAAAATAACCGGTTACATTGGTGGCAGCGGTGGGATCCGGAAGTGTGCAGATCCTCAGAAGTCTCTTCGGAGCGCGGGAATAACAAGAGGCTGACGACTGTAAACTACCAATAAGACACGTTAGTCCCCTAGCTAACGGGTCTGACCCTTTAGCCGAGCGGTTAGTGATGTCGCCTTGTGGTGCAGTACACCCCATATCGAATCCCGCACCGGGCAAGAAAATAACCGGTTACACTAGCTAGCTTGCTAACAGCAGCCCCTAGACGTTTATGTTAGCTTGAACTGATAATTTTGGGCACATGAGATAACATAATAGGTACATCTACAAACCAGTGTGTGCCAAGGGTATTGTATTAGTTCAAATACATCTACTACTTTCATTCACAGAGTCACCATGAGCAAGAGGAAAGTAACAGAAGATATCCGGTGCTTTTTTCTAATTTAATGAAAGGCAGCAGCAAATAGGAAGGTCTTCAATTTGAACAAACTAAGGGTTTCGGCAGACCTGCACTTCTCTGGCAGTTTATTCCAGACATGTGGA
>NC_079224.1:7337334-7372334 GCF_029633865.1 Lampris incognitus | reverse complement strand
CGGTCAAGCGAATGGTTTGTCCAACTCGGCTACAGCAACCATTACTCTGGGGGACATCAACGACAACCCTCCAACTTTCCAGAAGCAGTCTGTGAGTGTTAAGTGATCAAAAACTCGGAAGACAGCTCACGTCTTTAAAGAATGTCTCAGCATTCAAGATATTCCCAATGAAATACTTCCCTGCAATGTTTCTGACGGAACAAATTAAATGGCAGAATTTTACTTTACACAGCACAGTATCTTGTTCTGCTGTTCCCATAGTGTAATTTAAGTATGCCGCTGCCTTTACTTCCCTCTGTAGTACAATGTGGACGTTGAGGAGAACACAAAAGAGAGTCTTATCCTCCGAATTCCTGTTGAAGACAGGGATTTGGTGAACACACCAAACTGGTATTCCCAGTTTGTGATCACTAAAGGAAATGAGAATGGCCATTTCAGGATCGAAACGGACCCCAAAACTAACGAGGGGCTTCTGTATGTTGTAAAGGTGAGCTGCCTCTCGCATTGAGTGAAATCCATCTGTCTTAGCGCTCCGTCGTCTGTCTGTCTGTATTTTTTTTTATCAGTATGATATCATGTGTTGTTTTCCGGCATATCAACAACAGCAATAACTTGACTTATTGATCCTAATCTTACTGCAAGCATAAAGTTACAACATGGTTAATGAGGCAGCATTGGAGCAATGACAACAAATGTTAATTTTTAACTCCGCATTTCAATCGAAGCTGTGTTTTTTCTCAGCCTTTTGATTACGAGAAAGACAAAAACCTGCACCTGGAGATTATGGCACGTAACCAAGCTGAGCTGAGTGATCCTAAGGCCTCGTGGGTATCCATCCCTGTGGAGGTGTCCGTCAAAGATGTTGATGAGGGCCCAGAATTCACAGCTCCCTCTATACGCTTTATTGTCAAAGAGAACACACCAAATGGCACTTTGATAGGAAGCTACACAGCTGTAGATCCGGAAACCAAGGACGGCAAGGGCATCACGTAAGCTGTCTCATTTAACCTGCAGCCTCTCACTTAATGTTGTTATGCCTGCGTGGCGGCAGACACATTCTCTTATGTACTTCAAGACAAGGTGGACCTGCAGCTCTATCAAGGCAATTTCTTTACCTCTCTTGAGCACTTGAGGGCAGAGTCTTACCACTGAACTGAAAAATGCACCAGTGACTCATGGGAAGTATTTCTCCTCCATTCTTCTCAGGTATTACAAGGTCAGCGACCCTGCCTCATGGGTCAATGTAGATCGGAATTCAGGAGAACTAAGGGTTGCAAACACAATTGACAGAGAGTCCCAGTTTGTCCAAGATGGTATTTACAACATCATCATGAATGCAGTGGATGCCAGTAAGTTGATATAAGAGTTGTCGATTGATACATGAATGAATTGTAATGAGCACGTTTTACCAGATACGTATTTTGTTAAAGTTCCACTATATTTCTTGCTCCTCTCTTGCTTCTTTCCTTTCACACTGCTGCATTGAGGAAGAAACCACAGTTAACATGAGGTAGTTTGTTTGAATTAACAGATCTTCTTATTTCTTGTTTACTGGACCAATTTCCTCTGTTAGGTTACGTCACATATTTACAGATAGACACACGCTGAGCCAGTGGCTTTTAGAGCTTTCTGAAAATATCATTAATTACCACCAAAGATCTGCAGGTTAAAATAAACAGAGCCTGTTAATGTCGTTGAATTAAAGTCAGATTGGTGCCAAACCTGACGCCACCCCTGTCAAAATCTGTTTCAATAAATTACTTCCCAGTTATCAGCCAAAGGGGGGTGTTGTAGTTATTACCTGATAATAACCTGGGATGTGGCAAGTGACTTGGCCTTACTCCTCATTGGCTGGTGTGATGGGAAGATTTTGGCTCATTTCCAGGATGCCCGTCTCGTTTTTTAATTCAAACAGTAAATGCTCTTGTGATCTCAAATGTTAATTTGAGAGTGAAGATAGGCGATGGATAGGCAGTTTTGGTCATTACAGTAACTAGCTCTACCTAATTCTGCTTGTTTTACCTTGTTCACCTTAATCCTTCATGTTTCTGCCTTGTAGGCTCCAAGACAGGCACGGGAACAGTCATTCTTCAGGTGGAGGATGCCAATGATAACATCCCACAGCTTCCCACCAGCGAGCTGCTGCTGTGTGAGAAGGAGGGAGAACTAAGCTCTGTGCTGGTTGTGGCCGAAGACAAAGATCAGTCTCCCTTTGCCGGTCCCTTCAGTTTTGAGATGGCAGAGGAGCACGATGGCAAATGGACTTTGGAGAGGTTTAACGGTGATTATGACGGGCTTTCTGTCACTCTCTTTGCATATTTCATCCACCTTCATTTCATATCTTCATTGGAAAACAGTTTATTGGCAATTTCCATTGTCTTTAGTCTTCCCTCATCTTGTCTGGAATATTAACCTCGATATCCAAGTACCATTGTCACTTGAGGAGACTGGACACTGTTCTTAAGGTTTATGTGTTCATATCTTCCTCAGACACAACAGCTAGATTGGAGCAGACCGCAGAGCTTCCTACAGGGATATATAAGGTTCCCTTGGTGGTTAAAGATCTGCAGGGTTCTGGCAGGGAACAGGAGGTGACCGTCAGGGTTTGTCAGTGCAGAAATGGTGCCTGCTTCGCCAAGCCGAGCTCAATCTCACTTGGGCCGCTGGCAATCCTGACCATGCTGCTGCCTTTGGCCCTGCTCCTGCTGCTTTGTGAGTTCCAACTGTTTATGCACTCTTGACAGCAAAATTATGCACAATATATAGGCCGTGTTAGCTTATAAAGCACCAGAAGAATTAATTACAAATGCATTTGTGTTAAATGTTGGAAATTCTTAAGTGTTCAATTGAAGTTTTTTTAATTTTCACCAAGTAATGTAGTATAATTGTGTATTTTGATTCTGATGAAACCTTTTGATTTGTTTGATTGTAAATGATCTAGTTGTATTGGCTACTGAGGACACTTACTGATCACTGTTGATATGCATCTCGATTAAACTCATCAAACACAATGTTTGCTTGTCTTTTGCAGGTTTATTACTCGCTTTCTTCTGTGTGACGAAGAATGAAATGAGGCAGTTTGACAATACAGGAGACATGGGTGGAATCTTGCTCAAGTCCAACACTGAGGCCCCAGGGGAAGAAGTGGTGAGCGTATAATCAGTGAAAGCATTGGATGGCGTCACATATTCAACCTCACTTTTGTGGCCATTCACCTGATGGTTTGTTTGAGTCTCAGTTTTTAGCTTGTTTTATTTTTTTGTTAACTGTGTGTTTCTCTAGGATTCAAATCTCATCATTGGTTCCATGGCTGGGATGGAACAGGAGGCCGGACAGGGCTCGGTTAAGGGTTCCCTGCTGAACGCAGAATTCATGGGGAACAAGAGTGCGAGCACAATTGGGGGTTTCAACATGCAAGAGAACGTGCTGCATCAGTCCAGTGGTGTCTTGCAGGCTGATGTGCAGAACGGCTACTACTCTGGCATGTACGGCGGCGGTCAGTTTGGTACCATGCAGTTAGGCGGTGGTCAGTTTGCTCACAGCAGTGCATCTTTTGATCACCTCCAAGACTCCAGCGTTAATCAAACATGGCAAACGAATGGCCGCTATCTACAGCAGGTAAATGTGTTTTATTTATTTATTTATTTTAGTTTAGATGTACATTTTGGACGAGATGAATACACTGGTGGAATGTAATTGAGGGTTTTTTTTTTTGGACTAACTATTCTGTTTATCTGATCGGTCATCCGTCATAGCTGCAATAACCAATACAAAAAGAAGTACACCTGGTGGAGGCCAACGACTGGTGCATGCATGGTGGTTTTAGGTTGTAAATGGTTCCCCGAGCTCCCTTTTCATTCGCCGAGGCTTTATAACATTGTTCATATCTGTTGAAGCTTTGGTAGCTCCCCTATAAAATATTATCTCTTATTGTAAAACACGTCAGTGGTCTCACCTGTAAACTTTAATATTTCTCAAGCTTGTCAGCGAATTGGTCATCGATTCGCTTTGCAGTATCCTCCGGCCATACACCGGGCAATTCTGTGATATGACACGGTGTTATAGTATCTCTCCTCCCATTGGCCAGTTTGTCCTGTTGAACTCTGCGAGGGCTAATAACACGCTTCTCCTCCCCTCCACTTTGTCTCTGCAGAAGCTGGCCTATCTGGGGGCGGCGGAGGAGGGGTGTTACGCAGACGACATTCTCCACATGTATGGCTTCGAGGGGGTGGGCTCCGTAGCCGGCTCTGTGGGTTGCTGCAGTGATCAAGACAACCACGATGACCTGGACTTCCTCAACACACTTGGGCCAAAGTTCAAAGCCCTTGCCCATGTCTGCACAAACAAGTGAACAATGAAGCTCAGAAGTGGTGCTTATTTTGACTGCTGGGGACCCACTGAGCCGTGGGCTTGGACTGTGAGGAGAAGAAACAGAACAAAACGGGTTTGTTAGAGTCTGCACTGCGTGTTGCTCATGATGGGTTTTGGTAAAACCCTTTTTGCACTGGAATGGATGTAAATACAGTACATTGTATTTTATTTTACCCTTTGTGTTGTTTGCTTTGTGTGTTTTAGTTTTTTTTAGGATGGTTGACGGTATTTGTACTGACGTTCAGTTTAAAAGGGGTACGTTTACGTACAATTAGTAAATGTCTCGGTATTATGGGATGATGTTTTTACCCGGCTCTTTGCCGTGAGTTGTGTATAACTTCTGAACAAGTGTAAATACAGACGTGGCTAATAATGGTATTGGGGTTGTTTTGTTTTTTGTTTGTTTTGTAAAAAAAAAAAAGAAGCAAAAAACTACAATGGCGTTGACTGGATTTTAAATGAATAAGCTTCATTTGAAATTTCAGGCACATTTTTTACCCTTTATAAATACACATGATCTTCTTTCTGGAAATGATTTTTACATCCACAACGACATTTTCATCATCCAGAATTTGTGAATCCAAGGTTTGGTTGAAACACGTCTCTTCGCATTCGATGTTGGTGGTTGACTGGGTGTGGTCGGGGGCCCTTAAGGGGCCACGGCTGGCGATGAGACAGTCTGACAGTAGTCCTGTGAAAGTTTGCAAAGGGTGCGATTAGGAGGAGTGAGCCGTAATCTGCATTGTGCGACTGTCACAACACAGACTGCAGCAGCAGCAAGACTCTATCTTGTTTATTCATCTGTTTTCCATGAGTCAGATCTTAAAATGTGCCGGTCCCGTTCCCTTCTGTTGACTCACTTCTGATTCACCTTAGCAGTGGCTACGGTAGGCAACTTTAGTCTTTGAAAAAATAAATCATCATCTACTCCAGAGTGATTATAAACGATGAAATATTGCAAAATCCACCACCATCTGTCCTTCCACATTCCCCTCCTTGACAACACACGTACCCATCACCTCCTCACCACCTCTGTTCCCTTCACCAACATGCCCATTGAAGTCCGCTCCAATCACCACTCTCTCCTCCTTGGGTACCCTCTCCACCACGTCCTCCAACTCACTCCAGAATTCTTCCATCTCACACCCAACTTGCGGGGCATATGCGCTTATAACATTCATCACCACACCTTCGATTTCCAGCTTCATACTCATCACTCTGTCCGACACTCCAGGACACTCTCTTGACATACTCTTCCTTCAAGATTACCCCTACCCCATTTCTCCTCCCATTCGCGCCATGGTAGAAGAGTCTGAACCCATCTCCGATGCTCCTGGCTTTACTCCCCTTCCACCTGGTCTCTTGCACACACAGTATGTCTACCTTCCTTCTCTCCATCATACCAGCCAGCTCTCTCCCTTTACCAGTCATAGTGCCAACATTCAAAGTTCTGACTCTCACCTCCACACTCCTACCCTTCCTCCTCCCCCACATGGCCTCCCCCTCTCCTTCGCCTTCGCCCAAAGGTAGCATAGTTTCCGCCAGCACCCTGCTGGCCAACAGTACCGTTGATGGCCATTGGTAACCCGGGCCTCGACCGATCTGGTATGGAAATCTGATTTTTATGATCCGCACATTTGGCAAAGGTTTTACACCGGATGCCCTTCCTGACGCAACCCTCCCCATTTATCCAGGCTTGGGACTGGCACTAAAAGTGCACTGTCTTATGCATCCCTGGGTTACCTTAGCAATGTTTAAGGTAGGCAGTTTTAGTCTCTAAAAAAACTCATCAAGTCTACTTCAAGTCTACTACAGAGTGATAAAGATGATGAAATGGCATCGTCATTCTAAATAACTTTCTCTGTGGGGAAACACAGTCGTTCAGTATTGCTCTTATTGCACAAATCAGTTGCATACCAGTGTAAATTACATTTTATACCACATTTTATATGAGCGACACACTTTCTTCTTACATGTTATCTTACGTTATCCATAAATATGATTATCTGAGTTACAGTAAAATGGTGCTTTTGCATGCCGCTCTCACCTGATCCCCTACTGTATGAAAGAGAACAATGGGTATCACAACACACAGCAGTGTGGTTGTTGGTCATGCAGCTCAGTCTTGTTTGTTTAGTGGTGAATGATTCACTGGGTGTGGTTCTCTGCAACCTTGCACTATCAGTTTTGTCATGAAACACGTCATGCCTCCCTCTTTACCCTCTAGCTAACATTTAGCGCCACTCAGTGGAGGGCTTGCTAATGATGATTCATTTTCTATGCCCGCATTATCCTGCGTCAAGCTTTTTCTTCTGAATCTCCCAGAAAGGGTCTATTCTGCACGGAGGTTTTCCAAATATTAACTTGTTGTATAGCCATCTTCGTTATTGTCCTCACTGTAATTTGATTGTGGGTCCAATCAATACACTTTGAATAAATTATTCAGAATGGTGAGATTCTTCAGATAACAAGCTTATCTGCATCATGCATAAGCATCCATGAATAAGTAATACTGCCTGAAAAATGCACTGAAACAGAAAGTCAAACAAAACCAAATTCCCCATGAGTCCATGATCTCATTAGGTTTAAGGAGATTATGGAATATTGAGCCTATAGCCAATATTGAAGCATCTGTATATTTGAGTAAGTGACATGCAGATCAGGTTTCAATTTGATGAATTGAAATCTGAAGTGGAAAATGTGATTAGAGGGTCCAGAAAGGGCCATTTATCATGTGATTGTGGTGATGAGTATCAGAGATGGCAGTGGCAAACAGAAGAGGAAATTAAATCCCTGAATAAAAGCTGGTCCCTCGCCATGATCAAACATTGGTGTCCTGTTAAAAATACAACAATGATGTCAAAAGAGATTACGGTAATGCCGTCACAATTATGAGGGGATAGGGACAGCTGTGAACATCAAGGATTTTTGCACAAAAATCCCACTGGAGCCAATTAGGAGTACCTTGAAAAGTCACTCAACTCACTAATAGAAATGAACGGTTAACCCAAATTTCTGGAGAAATGACTCAAAGCGCAGAATGCACTTCTGTTATTCCCCTTATTTTGACATGGAACCATGGCACAATTCCTAATTTTGCTTTCGATAATGAAATTATGACTATGCAGAAGTAAGCGGTGTTGGGTCACTCGTATTCAGCATAAGCACTGGCCACAAATACGATAACATCAATGGAAAATATTACTTATATCTGTCATGTACTTTGACATTTGTGATGAATCGCACAAATATTGGAGTATTCCCCTAACTTTTTTTTTAAAAAATTTTGTCTGTTGTGTATGGACACTTTGTCATCCGTCTCCAACTAATGACAGTGTCATGTTGACCCGTTAAGACCTTGCAGGCAGGATTACACACATTTAAAACTGTTGTTGGGAAAATAATTGATAATGCATTCCAGTTCACTGGGTGCAAAATGTAGCAGCGGGGGTCTAGATGAACATCTGAATTGAGCTCACTATTTGATGGAGGCGGCATGAAATCTCTGCTATTATGACACCAAAGTCATCACGAGTTCAATCTAGAAATAAGAGTCAGTCTGCACACAATGCTTTTAAAGCAATTAATTTGAAAAGCAAGAACAACTTTGGAATCTGTTGAGGGAGCACAAAGTGTTCACTTCTTTCCTCATTTGACCTCAAACAGGTCTCCACCCCTCCCACAAACAAAGCAGGCGATACTCTTGATCCGAATTTGATTCAGAACTGCTCCACAGCAAATCTTGCTGTCACCCCGCCCCTACATCTGTCTGACCACTTCTTTATTCAATTCACGATCACCTTACCGGAACATCCTCATGTTTCTCCCTATTGACCGACTCAACTTTCCAGTGAGGTCTTAGCTACCCTGTCTCCTCATGACTTCTCCCCACTCCCTGTCGTTGAGGCTATAGACACACTCTGTTCCTCCTCTCTTAACCATCTCTGTCGTCTAACATCCAAACCCCACCCCCCCCAAGTCCATGGCTCTCTGAGGTCACCAGAGGGCAAAGAGTGGAACTCAGAGCAGCAGAGAGAAAATAGCATAAATCCAGACAGCCCACTGACCTCACTGACTTTCAGTCTCCTACCATCATTCTACTCCAGTTTAAAAAAAAATGCTAAGACTACTTACTATCAGAACAAGATCTGTGGTGCCACTCATGCTCGGGAAATATTCTCTGCTTTTAACTCACCCCTCAGTCCGCCTCCTCCTCCACCCTCCAATCTGCTCACTGCAGGCATGTTTGCCTCATTTTTTTACTGATACGGTCTGTGCCACCAGTAAGCAGCTCTCTGAGCCTGACCACCTCAGTCTGCAGCTGCCCGCTAACAGGGTCACATTCTCCTCACCCCCCCCCCCTCTGACTGAGGAGGAAGTCTCTAAACTTCTGCTGGACTCTTGACCTACTACCCGTCCACTGGACCTGATACCATCCAACCTTCTACAGACCATTTCCCCCACACTTAACCACGCAGTTACACACATCATCAACTCCTCACTTAAAATGGGTGTGTTCCCCACTGCATTTAAGCAAGCTTGGGTCACGCCGCTGCTCAAAAAAAAACAACCTACACTCAACCCAGCCCAGGTTGAAAGCTACAGACTGGTTTCACTCTTGCCCTTCCTATCAAAAACACTCTAGCGCACAGTCTTTAACTAAGTGTCTGAATTCCTTTCTGAGAATAACCTGTACGACCCGAATCAGTCTGGCTTTAAGCGGGGGTATTCTACCGAGACCGCACTCCCGTCGGTAATGGAAGCACTGCATTCAGCTAGTTGCTGGTCAGTCTTCAGCTCTATTGCTGCTAGATCTGTCAGCTGCCTTTGACATGGTTAACCTACCGAATCCTGCTCTCCACACTCACTGAGCGTGGTATCTCAGGACCTGCCCTCCGTTGGTTCATGTTATATCTCTCAGGGAGATATTTGAAGAGTATCTTGAAAGTGAGAAGAGTCCAAACAGCATGGCTTATCCACAGGGGTACCTCAAGGGTCAGTGCTCAGTCCTCCTCTCTTAATATACACCACATCACTTGGTGCAATCATCTGTTCCTATGATTTCTCATACCACTGCTAGTCTGATGATACCCAGCTCTTCCTGCCGTTCCCACCGGAAGACCACACAGTCTCGGCTTGGAGCTCGTCATGCCTTGCTGATACATCAGCACGGATGAAAGAATGCCACCTTCAACTTAACCTCTTGGCGGCGGCACGGTGGCCCAGTGGTTAGCACTGTTGTCTTACAGCAAGAAGGTCCTGGGTTCGAAACCCAGGCCGTCCCAGGTCCTTTCTGTGTGGAGTTTGCATGTTCTCCCCGTGTCTGCGTGGGTTTCCTCCGGGTGCTCCGGTTTCCTCCCACCGCCAAAAAGACATGCATGCTAGGATTAATACTCCTGTCTGTGTCACTGACCAAGGCAGTGGAAAGAAGAACTGGAGTTGGTCCCCTGGGCGCTGCAGCTGCCCACTGCTCCTATACAATAGGATGGGTTAAATGCAGGGAACAAATTTCGTTGTGACCTGTACGATGAAATAAAGTGGCTTTCTTCTTCTTCTTCTTCTGAGACCGAGCTCATTGTCATCCCAGCCAGTCCCTCTTTACAACGAGAGATCAGTAATCCAGCTCGAATCAACTCAACTCATGCCCACAAAGTCTGCCTGAAACTTAGGTATCATGCTTGATGACCAACTAACCTTAGAGGTTCACGTGGCCTCAACTGCTCAGTCGTGTCGATTTGCCTTAAACATCAGGAGGATCACACCCTACCCGTCTGAGCATGCAGCACAACTCCCGGTGCAGGCTCTCATAGTATCACGCGTTGACTACTGCGAATCCTCACTGGCAGGCCTCCCTGCATGTACGTTCTCACATCTGCAGATGAACCAGCACACAGCAACACATCCGGTCTTCGACCAGCCGAAAAGAGCACATCTGTCTGCTGTTCATATCCCTCCACTGGCTTCCAGTTCTTGCCGGCGTCAAGTTCAAAATCCTGACACTCGCTTACAAAACAGCAATTCAAACAGCTCCTGCCTACCTGAACCCCCTCATTCAGGTCTATGCTCCCTACTGCTCACTACCCTCTGCCAATGAAAGGTGCCTGCTACCACCAGCACCACAACAGGGCCCGAAGTCGCTAGCTAGACTCTTCTGTAGTTCTGCGGCGATGGAACGAGTTACTAAACTCTGCTGGAATGTGAAGAGTCCCCCTCCATCTTTAAGAAAAGATTAAAGACCCCGCTCTTGTGTGAACGCCTCTGCACTTGGACTGAAAAAACAAAGAACAAAAATCTGCCATGCATTTCCTCTGTGCACTGCCTGTTGGCACCCACCGTCCTGTTGGACTCGAAATTAGCTTTATGGCACTTGTGTCGTTGTCTCCCGATGAGATCCTTGCTTGTGTTTTATCAGTTCTCAGACGTACGTCGCTTTGGATAAAAGCGTCTGCCAAATGAAACTGTAAATTCTGAGTGAGACTCGATGTGAGGCGGTGCCGGTGATAAGATGTATAATAGAAGGCCTCGCCTGTCCACTCTCATTGCCGGTGCTTGAGCCGTCACTCCCAGTCATTCCTTTCAAGATGAAATTAATTCTAAAGCAGTAGCGTGAAATTAATTTATTGCTCGTAATTAGTTTTCTGCATACTGTGAAAACAATCTCCCCCGATAGGGTATTTTCGCCCTCCGACGGAGAGTTGGAGAGCTCTTAGCTCCATTCCAACATGGAGTGTTTCCTTCTGCTGGCAAGTATACGAAGCACACTCAAGGGCCACACTTACTCCTTATAGCAGCTCTGCTTGCTTTGGCCTGAAAATCTCCACTCTCCAAAAAAAACAAAACAAAAACATTGTGCACATCGAGAGTGAAATGCTTCTCCCCCCCCCCCCAACATATTTTTATTGGATTTTAAACAACAAGCAATACTTACAAAAAAATGTAAAACAACTGCATGATATGTGGGATTTACATGATATAAAAATGATATAGGAACATGACAATGTTATCCCCAATCACCCCCCCCCCCCAGCCCCACAAGCCGCGATGCGCTGTGTAAGAGGGGATATCTCCTCCATGGAGTGAAAACAGGGAAGTGCGGAAAGTCGGGTTTAGCGTTTAGAAAAGAAGAACAAATAGGTAAGTCAGTAAATGGAAGACGGGGGGTGTAAACTACTAATAAGACACGTTAGTCACTAGTTAACGGGTCTGACCCTTTAGCCGAGCGGTTAGTGATGTCGCCTTGTGGTGCAGTACATCTCGTATCGAATCCCGCACCGGGCAAGAAAATAACCGGTTACATTGGAGGCAGCGGTGGGATCCGGAAGTGTGCAGATCCTCAGAAGTCTCTTCGGAGCGCGGGAAGAACAAAGCGCGAGGGCGTGCTTCCGGGAGAGGGTGACGACTGTAAACTACTAATAAGACACGTTAGCCCCTAGCTAACGGGTCTGACCCTTTAGCCGAGCGGTTAGTGATGTCGCCTTGTGGAGCAGTACACCTCGTTTCGAATCCCGCACCGGGCAAAACAATAACCTGTTACAGGGGGTTTAGAAACTGGTAGACCTTCACAGGTTATATTACTGACATAAATCGAGAAAAACAAAAAGCAGAAGAGAATGGGGACGAGGATTCTTTAGTTTGGCTGGAGGTTCTTTAAGTATTCCGGGAAAGGTCCCCACACCTTTTGGAAGTCGTCCTTGGGAGTTACAGACCGAGTAGCGCATCTTTTCCAGGTATAAACCGCACATCATATCGTTCAGCCGCTGAGCGTGGGTGGGCGGGGCAGCATCCTTCCATCTCAGCAATGCTGCACGCCCGGCCAATAGAGAAGCGAAGGACAACACGCGGCGTCTGGGTGGGGGTCAGGTGTATGTCATCCTTGCCAGCGGTGCCAAACAGGGCGACCAGAGGGTTAGGTTCTAGTTTGAAATTGAGGGTTAGGGATAGGGTTTGGAAGACATCTTCCCGGTATTTTTCAGGTCTAGGACACGCCCACATAAATGCTTCATATCAATGTGAATATTTACATTTATTTTCATATGTCACCAAAACATTCCGAATTTAACGATCCATTTCCGCTTCTATAATGGCCAGATATGGACAGCTCTTTCAGTACAACCTGTTGCAACCTTTGCGACCACTAGGTGTCACTCTTGCCTCCTCTGTGGCACACCCTGCTCTGAAGAGGAGGCCAGAAGGCATGTCTTAGAAGAAGTCAGATTTCAAGTCAATTAAGGCAGTTTTTCCATCTGTCATAACGGCTTTGGTGAAGATGAAGACTACATAGAGTCACGTGACGGACTGTGACAGGCGCCACAGCCCTGTCTGGATGTGGCGCGTGCCGGACTACTGTACATAACATGGCTCGGGCCTCTCAGTCTGTGTCCCCCCCCCCCCCCCACTCTTCTTTTTTGCTTTCATGACTGATTTGTGAACACAACTTGATGTCGGCAGTGATGTGTCACACAGCCAACAGCAAACGAGCGCACAGAACTGATGTGCATTTCAAACTTTCCCCTCGAGTGAACTCAAACTTCAGACATCTGCGAAAGATCACTGCATTTCATATTTTCTCTCCCCCCCCCCCCTGCACCATGAATCGGAAATATACTTGAGAGAGTGTGGAAAGGGAACATGTGATGTTTTCTTTATTTAAACGGAGCCGTGTTTAATCTGGAATAATAAACAACACGGGGTAAACACGGAGCAGGCGTTCGTCTCAAAGTATAGGGATTTCGACATTCTTGGCAGTCCCCCATCGTCCGGCAAGAGATCTGTTGAAAACCGGTTTAGAGCAACAGCTCAATTGCTTATTCTTCGCGAGATTAGACGGGACCATCGAAACACTGGCTTGTCACCTTTTTGGGATAGAATGCCCTTAAATTATACAAACATTCATTATGCAACAGCTTCAATTCCCTGTGCGGTGATTTGTTTGGGACATTGTTTTTTTCCCCCTCTCTTTCATGAGTTACTGCCTATATTATTCATGCTAATTTTAAAACGTGCGTCTTACAAATTAATTAGATAAATCAGTTTAGCGGTGGAAAGCCCCAGTGAGAGATCTGTGTCTTAATTAGTCAAACGGATTCCAGAGGTAAACAGTCTAAACAAGATGTGTATGAATTCTAAATGAGCACACGCGTTCCACTGGCACAGCAAGCACTCTTGGAATACCTCAGCGCAGTGTAAACACCGTGACTCAGATTATACCCCCCCCCGCCCCCCTTCCCCCCCCCCAAAAAAACAAAACATTTCAACCCTCACGTAGAAAGACATTCAAAATCGGCTGCATGGCTAAAGCGGCACAACATGCGGCACCGTCACGACGAAAAGGCCTCTGTAACGTTCTGAAAGCAGGACCAGATCAGGTTTTGGTGTCAACGCTTTCTTGCTCGCATCGTCTCACGGGCTGCCATCTTCGCCAACGGGTCAAAATTGATTTACCGGATAAGAAGCCAATTGAATTTTACTGAAGAGAGGCCACAGTTGTTGTTTTTATACACAACAGTGGACAAGAGCGTCAGTGATAAAAGAGAAGCATACCAACACTGGTTTTATGTAATAGTTGTTTACATTAATATCTGTCTCTGAGGGAGTTGAGAAGCTCCTCGGTGGCAAGGCGCCGGGCGTGGATGAGATTCGCCCTGAGATGCTGACGGCTCTGGACATTGTTGGGCTGTCTTGGCTGACACGCCTCTTCAGTGTCGCGTGAGGTCGGGGACAGTACCTGTGGAGTGGCAGACTGGGGTGGTGGTTCCCATATGCTCCAATTATCGGGGCATCACACTGCTCAGCCTCCCTGGGGAAAGTCTACTCTAGGGTGCTGGAAAGGAGGCTCCGGCCGATTGTCGAACCTCGGATCTAGGAGGAACAATGTGGATTCTGTCCTGGCCGTGGAACAACGGACCAACTCTTTACCCTTGTGGAAGTGCTGAGGGGGGCATGGGAGTTTGACCAGCCAGTCTACATGTGTTTTGTGGACTTGGAGAAGGCTTACGACCGTGTACCCTGGGGTACTCTGTGGGGGCTACTGCGGGAGTATGGGGTACGGGGGCAGTTGCTACAAGCCATCCTGTCCTTCCATCACCAGAGTGAGAGCTGTGTCCGCATTCTCGGCACAAAGTCAAACACGTTTTTGGTGGGTGTTGGACTCCGCCAAGGTCGTCCCTTGTCTCTGATTTTGTTTGTGATATTCATGGACAGGATCTCAAGGTGCAGACAAGGTGAGGAGTGTGTCCATTATGGGAACCTCAGAACTGCATCTCTGCTCTTCACAGATGATGTGGTTTTGTTGGCTTCATCAGAACGCGACCTCCAGCGCGCACTGGGGCGGTTTGCAGCTGAGCGTGAAATGGCCGGGATGAGAGTCAGCACCTCCAAGTCTGAGGCCATGGTTCTCTACCGGAAAATGGTGGATTTCTCCCTCCAGGTTGGGGATGAGTTGTTGCCTCAAGTGAAGGAGTTCAAGTATCTCGGGGTCTTGCTCACGAGTGAGGGTAGGATGGAGCGGGAGATTGACAGGCGGATTGGTGCAGCATCAGCAGTAATGTGGACGTTGTACCGGACCGTTGTGGTGAAGAGGGAGCTGAGCCAGAAGGCAAAGCTCTCAATTTACCAGTCAATCTTCGTTCCAACCTTCACCTATGGTCATGAGCTTTGGGGTAGTGACCGAACGGGTGAGATCACGGATAAAAGCGGCTGAAATGAGTTTCCTCCGTAGGGTGTCTGGGCTCAGCCTTAGAGATAGGGTGAGGAGCTTGGACATCCGGAGGGAGCTCGGAGTAGAGCCGCTGCTCCTTCGCGTCGAAAGGAGCCAGTTGAGGTGGTTCGGGCATCTGATTAGGATGCCTCCTGAGCGCCTTCCTTTGGAGGTTTGGAGGCACGTCCAACTGGGAGGAGACCCCGGGGTAGACCCAGAACTCGCTGGAGGGACTACGTGTCCAATCTGGCCTGGGAACGCCTTGGGATCCCCCAGGAGGAGCTGGAGGGTGTTGCTGGGGAGAGGGAGGTCTGGAGTGCCCTACTTAGCTTGCTGCCACCACGACCCGAC
The DNA here is from genome assembly GCF_029633865.1 of Lampris incognitus. Classification (NCBI taxonomy): domain Eukaryota; kingdom Metazoa; phylum Chordata; class Actinopteri; order Lampriformes; family Lampridae; genus Lampris; species Lampris incognitus. The sequence continues at coordinate 7,356,916 of NC_079224.1, read as the reverse complement.
CTAAAGAAGAGGCTGATGAGATGAGATGAGAGATGTCTACATTAGACTATTTTGATTTTGCCTGTCTTTTCAACTCATTCAACAGTCACATAGAAATCAGTTCTAAAATATGCCGAATTGTGGATGACTCATCCATGTCTCTATGCGTGTGTGTGTGTGTGTGTGTGTGTGTGTGTGGACATGAGCATGATGGAAAGGAGGTTGTCAAAGAACCATCAGTATTCCCTCTAGTTACAAAGAATGGCGTTATAACAAACTTGATTAAAGTGGAATAATGCCCCCCCCCCAGCACTCACACACCTGTATTTTCTTTGCTGATGCGTTTTATGGAGGCCTGAATTCAAAACTGCTGGTGCACGATGACTTTCCCCTGATGCCATATTACAATCCTGTCAGTTTCCTTCAGAATTGTGCTGGTAATCAATAATCACTTATTTTCACCTATAACGATGAGCAGGAAACGAGCGGATCCTGTGGCCCGCTCACTGACGCTACGGCCATAGGACATTTTTTCTCAGAGGCAGCCTCTGTTTTGTAATTCCGCTCACCATCCATTCTCTTCCCTCGTCTGCTGCTGTCCAGCTCTGCAGAGGGGCTGAAGCCCATCCCGGCACGCTTTATAGGTGGAGGGCAGGAGACAATCTGGACAGGTTGTCAGCCCCATCACACGCCCAGTGCACAGACATGCAATAATTCCCATTTCCATCCATATCTACGGCCTGCTTAGGACCTCCATCTTCACCTGCCATGCATGTTCTTGGAGTGTAGGGGGCAAACCACTCTGCTGACCAGTTTTATAATCCTATCAGATATATTGATGAAGGCCACCCCCCTGCTGCGGCTTTCCTTTCCACGTTCACTCGACAGACCAACTCCACATACGGAACAATCGCAGAGCGATTAACTAGGTAGCAGGTTGCAGCAGACACACAACACATGTATGAATCATACAATAAGCCTCATGTTCATTATCCTCCGCAAGCCTAACGCCCCACAACTGCTCACACGTTTGTTTTGTTTTTTTGTTTTGGGGGGGGGGCAGCTTTGAAGAAACTTCAGAGAAGAATCCTCAGCTCTGTCTTTGCCTCGCAGGTGTGAGGTTGAAAGCCGGATCAGATCCCGCAATTGTGTCAAAATATAGCACGGCACACAATCTGTTTAATTAATACACTCTGAAAGAGAGACGCGGGCACAAACAAGGAAAAGACAGGGAATCTGACAGCGCTTCCTGATTACAGACCAGACGGGAGATCTGAGGAGATCGTTGCTTAGTGTCAGGGAGCCTTCGGAGATGAAGGAGCATTTGTTTCCAGCGTCTCTGTCTCACTCGTCGCCTCGATGTGATAGTTACTTGTCAGCAAGTGCGGCACATCACAGCACCCCCCCCCCCATTACAGCCTGTACACCCCCTTTACAGCCTGTGCACCCCCCCATTACAGCCTGTGCACCCCCTTTACAGCCTGTGCACCCCCCCATTACAGCCTGTGCACCCCCCCATTACAGCCCGTGTACCCCCCCATTACAGCCTGTGCACCCCCCCATTACCTCCTGTGCACCCCCTTTACAGCCTGTGCACCCCCCCATTACAGCCTGTGCACCCCCCCATTACAGCCCGTGTATCCCCCCCCTATTACAGCCTGTGCACCCCCCCATTACAGCCTGTGCACCCCCTCCATTACAGCCTGTGCACCCCCTCCATTACAGCCCGTGTATCCCCCCCCATTACAGCCTGTGCACCCCCCCATTATAGCCTGTGCACCCCCTCCATTACAGCCTGTGCACCCCCCCATTACAGCCTGTGCATCCCCCCTTTACAGCCTGTGCACCCCCTCCATTACAGCCCGTGTATCCCCTCCATTACAGCCCGTGTATCCCCCCCATTACAGCCTGTGCATCCCCCCTTTACAGCCTGTGCACCCCCTCCATTACAGCCCGTGTATCCCCCCCATTACAGCCTGTGCACCCCCTCCATTACAGCCCGTGTATCCCCCCCATTACAGCCTGTGCACCCCCTCCATTACAGCCTGTGTATCCCCCCCCCATTACAGCCTGTGCACCCCCTCCATCACAGCCCGTGTATCCCCCCCATTACAGCCTGTGCACCCCCCCATTACAGCCCGTGTATCCCCCCCATTACTGCCTGTGCCACCCCCCATTACAGCCTGTGCACCCCCCCATTACAGCCTGTGCACCCCCCCATTACAGCCTGTGCACCCCCTCTATTACAGCCCGTGTATCCCCCCATTACAGCCTGTGCACCCCCCCATTACAGCCTGTGCACCCCCCCCATTACAGCCTGTGCACCCCCCCATTACAGCCCGTGTATCCCCCCCCATTACAGCCTGTGCACCCCCCCATTACAGCCCGTGTATCCCCCCCCATTACAGCCTGTGCACCCCCCCATTACAGCCTGTGCACCCCCTCCATTACAGCCCGTGTATCCCCCCCATTACTGCCTGTGCCCCCCAACCCCCACCCTCAGCATCCGAATGAAGTGGAAATAGGGTGCCCAGAGAAGTGTTTCTTTTCGTAGGTGGTGTAATCTAAACGACTCCTCTGCCAGTCTTGCTGGGGGTCTTGAGAGTTTTTTGTTTTGTTTTTTTTGTGCAGCCCAACGGTCGAGCGGTCGACAGCAGAAAAAAGAGGAGTGAGTGGGGTTGGCGGAATGGCCGAGAGAGACGGGGAGAGAGACAGATCGGGGGAGGGAGATAAACAGGTAGATAAAGAGCTTAAAGAAGAGGAGCACACAGCGTCTGCCAGACACACACGTGTGGACACGTGTATGGACACACACACACACACACACACACAAACAGTGAGCGGGCGGCGGGGGGGAGGGTGAGCGAGCGGCGGCGGGGGGGGGGGGTGGGCGAGGGCTTTGATGAAGGTGTTTGTGAGTGGATTTGGGGGGACTGATGCGGGGTGTTAAGTCAGACAGGGGGACTCTCTCACCGGCTCTCGGTGTGTAACCCTCGTAGCGGAGATCTGTCGAGCACCACCTTCTGCTGCGCCGCACCCCTCTGTGCTACAGGCTGCCGACTGAAGGAGAGAAGGATGCAGGGAAAGTGGAAACGAGAGAGAGAGAGAGAGAGAGAGAGAGAGAGAGAGAGAGAGAGAGAGAGAGAGAGAGAGAGAGGCGCAAACTCCACCAGGCTAAAGCAGAACAGCGTTACACAATCCAATCTCACATAGCAGCTTCGCCCTGATAAGCATGCGGTGCTGGTGCAGGAATATAATTGGCTCACTGTAAATTGGACTTCGGGGCATGTGTCAGCACCGTAGGCGTTTGTTAATGGCACACTACTGTAAAGGCCCGGGCTCCCCGGCAAATACACAACGCGCGGCCAAATCTTCTCCGCCTAAGCCGCTTTGTGCAAAACGACCGCAACTGTAACGTCGCATGTTTGATAAGATGACCTGCGTGTCAGAACCCGATCTACCAATCACATTTCCAATCGTCTGTTGGACAAGGCACCAGATCCGTTTCAAGCTAGGCCGAGCAACACCGCTGTCCTCCGTAGCTTAAAAAAACACAACGCGCGGCCATCCATCCATCCATTATCTGAACCACTCGTCCTGCTCTCAGGGTCGCGGACACGGGGAGGACATCCAATTTCAGGTCGTCCACGTCTTCCCGGTGCTTGCTTGCGACAGTCAGAACGGGGCTCGCCTCATTTCCTATATGGGTGGGATGATTTGTTCGAGCACACTCCGTAATGGTTTTGCATTTCGGCCTCAGACAGGCCGTTTCCTCCGGGCACGCCGGCCTCCTCCCACCACCAAGAAAGACACGCATGTGAGGGCTAATACTCCTGCCTGGGCCCCTGACCGAGGCAATAGGGAGAAATGACAGGAGTGGGTCCCTGGCTGCTGCACCATTCAACCCACATATCACAGAAAACCAACCAAGAAACCGTGCACCACAGACGGACCCGGGCCTACAGACGAGCCCTACCACTGACGCCCACATCTGAACGCAACTCACGTGCCAACGCAACACGTACCGCTAAGTGTCGCACATCAACAACCCCATTGTTTGTTTTCCGTCCTCGCTGTAAAAATTGGGAAGCAAAGTTCTGGATCAGCCAGTCAGTGTTTTGTGTAGGTGGTCCCAGCGGGGCAGAGCTGGTGTCGTGAAGTGTGGATGGTTGTGTACGAGAGCACATGAAGAGCACAACTTCATTATTTTTGAATAAACGCATCCAAGGTGGCGCCGGAAAATCCAATACTGCACTGCAGCAGATCTCCCGCTAAGCTCGGCGACCACTTGATTGTGTATTTATACCAACATCTTGCGAGCTTTAAGCTCAGCGACGACCCTTACACGTCGATCCCCTTCATCTGCCCAGACTGAGCCCAACCCACTTGTCCTTTTTTTTTATATATATATATATATATATATCCAGCGGCGCTGATGCGAGGGGAATGCATTTTATCGATTTGCTGTCAGACTAGGATCAACATGCCCTATCAGGAGGCTCGGTACATAACAACACCGCCAGTGGACGGCAAGCAGAGAACACATAAGGAGAGCCAATGCTGATTTGCACGGTGGAAAGAAGTAGTGCCCGGTCAAGGGGGCTTGAACCCGTATCTCATGCAACTGGCTCAAGTGCTCTTTGATTCACTCTGCTGTGCTCCATTAAGTTCCCCTCTGCTTGCATTCCCAGACGACGGGCCGGCTAGACACGGGCGTCGGCGAACACCTGATTCAACGGGCTTACCGAGCTACAATTCAAAGAGTCTGAGAGAAAGTCAAGCCTCTCTGTGTCACCCTGCGTCTGTAGTAAGGATCTCAGACTTGCACCCGAGCCCCCCTTTTGTCTTTACCACCCACAGTAGCCCTCAACCAATCAGGCGAGCTCTCTGTGATGGGGCGGCCCTACTGCCTGTCAATCATTTGCATGCACAGCCACTATACCGGTGTTTCCCAACCCAGTCCTTAAGGACCCCCTATCCTGCAGATTGTCACTGGAGCCCTGCATAGGTAGCCCTGCTTGTACTTACTCAACCAATCATCTCACAGCACTTAATTATGCAAGGTGTGCAACATCTGACATCATACATTGCTGATTGGTTGAATAACTACAAACAGGTACCTATCCAGGGTTGTGAAGAAAATCTGCAGGATAGGGGTTCCTTGAGGACTGGGTTGGGAAACACTGCACTATGCACCCGGGAGAGATCACACCAACGACTTGTCTGTATGACGAGCTTTTCAACCCTGGCTGTCCATTGTGACTGCATGGCAGGGGAAGTGGTGGACGATGCTCACTGGTTTTATTAATAATAGCTAGCCAGGTGGCTTGCAGCCAGATGGCTTGCAGACACCGTGTTCTCCTACTCGGTGCTGTCTCTTGATCTTGTAATATATAAAACTTTAACTCTGGATTTTTAAGTTTGATATGTAGAAAGCCACACAGCAACTCTTTGGCATGGTAGCGAATGCTAGCAGGAAGTTGGGGGGGGTGAGTCAAACTCGTTCACTTCTCCAAAGGTGCCTACCCTAGCTTTAATGTTTTATTTATACTATAGCTGTCTCCAGAGATGGGCAGTATTTCAATTAAAAATATTGAAATATCTTAATTACTTTTGAGTATTTTGTTATTTGTATTTTGCTGGACAGAAAAAATAAGATGTAGTTTTGTAGAAAATACTCAACACTCAAGCTTTGCTTGAAATACTTAAAATATATTGTCTAATATGTCATTTTATTCTCAAATGAGACATTTTTATCCTCAGCTTTAAACTGTAGAAAGACAAAATACAACAATTAGCCGAATCACAGTCTTTGGCTAAATGCAAGTGGATCACATGACGTGTCCTGCTGGGTCCAGCAACACACTCGTTGTGAACGACCGTACTTCATTTGTGTTCCTTGTGACCAGCAGCTTCAGGAAGGAAGCTGCTTTGGTGTTTGGTGCAAATTTCCCCTAAGATAAAGGTATGTCATCAACATATGACCAGATATTGCATGCTAAGGCAAGCTTTCCTTTTTTGGGGGGGGTGGGGGTGGATTTCCCCCTCTTTTTTCTCCCCAGTTGTACTGGGCCAATTACCTCACTCTTCCGAGCCGTCCTGGTTGCTGCTCCACCCCCTCTACCGATCCGGGGAGGGCTGCAGACTACCAACCACAACACGTGTCTCAGGCTCTGGCGAGACGCTAGCGTACTTGCTCACTGACTACCACGTGCCTCCTCCCGTAAACGTGGAGTCACCAGCCGCTTCTTTTCACCCGACAGTGAGGAGTTTCACCAGGGGCACGTGGCGCGTGGGAGGATCACGCGATTCCCCCCAGTTCCCCCTCCCCCCTGAACAGATGCCCCGACCGACCAGAGGAGGCACTAGTGCAGGGACCAGGACACACACCCGGCCAGTTATGCCTGTAGGGACGCCGGAGGTAACGCGGGGACTTGAACCGGCGATCCCTGTGTTAGTAGGCAACGGAACAGATCGCTACACTACTTGGACGGCCCCAAGGCAAGCTTTCTGAATGACTCTAAAATACAACAGAAGAAAGGAGCTACTAGCAAACACATGTGCTACACTTACTAGCTAGTAACGTTAGCACACCAGCTAACGTCACCGACACGCTCAGGCAGCCTGGAACATGGCATCTCGTGGTTCGTCATCATATAGGAAGCTTCATTAGCGAGATTAATTGTTAGCAACTTCTGTAACTCAGGACAAAGTTAATTTCTAGCAGAGCTACATGTAGGGGTTTTATAGTGGCCGTTCTTAATAGCTGGCAGGCAAACAGGTTGCGTAGTGCTTTTGAGGATAAGGATAACATTTTACAGTGTTTGCTGCAGCACGGTGGCGCAGTGGTTAGCACGGTGGCCTCACAGCAAGAAGGTCCTGGGTTCGAGCCCCGGGGTAGTCTATCCTTGGGGGTCGTCCCAGGTCATCCTCTGTGTGGAGTCTGCGTGGGTTTCCTCCGGGTGGCGGCCTGTCCAGGGTGTCTCGCCGCCCAATGGCTGCTGGGATAGGCTCCAGCATCCCTGAGAGCAGGATAAGCGGTTCGGATAATGGATGGATGGATGCTACATGCCAGGGGACAGTCAGGTTAATATTCAGGTTTAGAAAAACAAAAACGAACTCATCATCGATTTTAAGAAAGCAAGTCACGTATCAATTAATCTTTCATTCTGATCGTTACTATACAGTCAAATGTTGTTCATCTTTTTACAAAACATTTTACAATATGGATTCTAGTGCGTTAATACAATTCAAAGTGAATTGTCTGTTATGTGAGTTGTTAGTGTTTTTTGAATGCTGTTGGTTTGAAGTTGCAACTGAAGTTGCCTTATCAATTCAGAAAGAAGAGAAAGAAAGCCACTTTATTTTGGCATTATATCGCTACTGTTACAACGAATTTTATTCTTACACTGAAATTTATCCTCTGCATGTAACCCATCCTACTGTATAGGAGCAATGGGCAGCTGCAGCATCCGGGGAGTTCTTCTTTCCATTCATTGCCTTGCTCAGGGGCACAAGCAGGAGGAGTATTAACCTTAACATGCGTTTCTTTTTGATGGTGGGAGGAAACCGGAGCACCCGGAGGAAACCCATGCTTAATGGTGTCTTTATATATTTTCCTTTAGGTAGAAGTCAGTCATTCAGGGGATGAGTGTCAGAGCCTGGCCAGGCTGGCCTGTCGTCTGCCACACCTGCAGAAGAAGAAGCCACACCAATGAAGCATCAGAGCCTGGCCAGGCTGGCCCGTCATCTGCCACACCTGCAGAAGAAGAAGCCACACCAATGAACCATCAGAGCCTGGCCAGGCTGGCCCGTCATCTGCCACATCTGCAGAAGAAGAAGCCACACCAATGAACCATCAGAGCCTGGCCAGGCTGGCCCGTCATCTGCCACATCTGCAGAAGAAGAAGCCACACCAATGAACCATCAGAGCCTGGCCAGGCTGGCCCATCATCTGCCACACCTGCAGAAGAAGCCACACCAATGCTCAAATGTGCAATGCTGGATGGGGAATACTTCGTAACAGTGAAGAAGACCCTAAACAGAAAGATGGAGGCTGAGTGTCAGCTGTGCACTAACAAAAAGGTCATAATATGTGGCTCTCTTACAGTGACATCACATTTAAAACCCACTTGAAACGAAGGAACCCTGACAAAATAAAGGAATTTGAAGACCACAAACAGGAATCTGCCAGCGGAGAAAGCAACAAACCCCCCCCCCCAAAAAAACAAAAAACAGAACAAACAAACGAACTTTGACCTCTTTGAATGTGGTCCAGTGACACAAAATAAAACCGACTCTCTCATCACATCGTTTGTCACTAAAGCCACTGCTGAGCATAAAGAATTTATAGACTTGGTACAGGGACTTTGCCAAGGTGCTAAAGTTCTGTCCAGGAGGACACTTGGGAGAAGAATCGATGAAGACTCTAATAATAAAACAGCAAATTTGAAGGAGAGACTTTAGTGCATACAACATGTTTGCACCGCTGGAGATATCTGGTCAGCTAAAAAACCAGTAATGTGGGAGTCACTGTACACTGCATACAAACGCTGGCACATGAATCGGCTGCTCTTGCCTGCAGACGTTTCATTTTCCCAGTCCACATACCTACAGTCACACTGCAGAACTACTGGAGGAAGTCCATTCAGAATATGGACGCACAACTGACACTACTGTGGCTACTGTAACTGACAATGCATCAAACTTCTCAAAAGCATTTCGAGAGTTCAAGATCATAGTCCTTTCAGAGGAACAGGGTGAGACAGATGAGCAGGAAGAGGATCTTTCATCGGTAATAATAGATCCGGAGGGAGAAGAAGTGTCAGTGTGCTATCATTCTATCTCCCCACGTCAGGTGTTCCACTCACTCACTGAGTTTGGCTTCAACCACTGATGCCAAAAGGGCAATTAAAGACAATTCAGCTCTCTCCAGGCTGAGTCATTCATCCATGGCAAAGTGTTCAGCCCTATGGAATGCTTCTGGCAGACCAACATATGCGGAAACACTCAATGATTTGACCAACCACCAACTGAAGACAGCCTGCATTTGTAGGTGGAATTCTCGTTATGACTGTTCGAGTCAGCTGACATGTCTTTGGGAGAAGCTCCCTGAGATCATGCCCGCCTTGCAACTCCAACCGTTCAGCGAGGTAGAGCTTGATTTCCTTGAGGAATACTGCAGAGTCCTCAAGGCCATTGCAATTGACCGCCTTCAAGGTCAGACCTCATGCTACTACGGGGAGCTCATACCTACTCTCTTTGCTGTTCAGGCTAAACTACATGACTTCAAACGTCAAACCTGCGGTACTGCTCACATATCTTGCAAGCCACGATAGCTGGCTTTTTTTTGGGATCCCCCCCCCCCTTTTCTCCCCAATTGTACTTGGCAAATTACCCTATTTTCCAAGCTGTCCCAGTCATTGCTCCACCCCCTCTGCTGAGCCGGGGAGGGCTGCAGACTACCACATGCCTCCTCCGATACATGTGGAGCTGCTTCTTTTCACCTGACTGTGACGAGTTTCACCAGGGGGACGTAGCGCATGGGAGGATCACGCTATTGCCCCCAGTTCCCCCTCCCCCCGAACAGGCGCCCCGGCCGACCACAGGAGGCACTAGTGCAGCGACCAGGACACATACCCACATCCGGCTTCCCACCCGCAGACACGGCCAATTGTATCTGTAGGGATGCCCGACCAAGCAAGCAAGGTAACACGGGGATTCAAACCGGCGATCCCCGTGTTGGTAGGCAACGGAATAGACCACTATGCTACCCGGACGCCCTACCATAGCTGGCTTTGAGAAAAGGTTCAGTAGCTTTTTACAGCTGAAGACTGACGTCAATGAAGCCATCCTGGCTACAGAAACCCACCCACTTTTCAAGATGAGGTGGTTGCGGGCGTCCGGGTGGTGTAGCACTCTATTCCACTGTCTACCACCACAGGGATTGCCGGTTTGAATCCCCGTGTTACCTCCAGCTTGGTCGGGCATCCGTACAGACACAATTGGCCGTGTCTGAGGGCGGGAGGCCAAATGTGGGTATGTGTCCTGGTCGCTGCACTAGCGCCTCCTCTGGTCGGTCGGGGGCGCCTGTTCGGTGGGGGGGGGGACCTGGGGGGAATAGCGTGATCCTCCCATGCGCTATGTCCCCCTGGTGAAACTCCTCACTGTCAGGGGAAGAGAATCGGCTGGCGGCTCCACATGTATCGGAGGAGACGTGGTAGTCTGCAGCCCTCCCCGGACCGGCAGAGGGGGTGGAGCAGCGATTGGGACGGCTTGGAAGAGTGGGGTAATTGGCCAAGTGCAATGGAGGAGAAAAATGGGGAAATATTAAAAAACAAAGAAAAAAAAGATGTGGTGGTTGTCTCCCAAGCTAGCTGCAGAGAACAAGAGGCATCACCTGTTTCTGCACTCAGCTGAGGAGCTTGGCCTTGTGTCAGAAAGCGAGACGGCCTCATCAAACACCACTGAAGACAGTGACGAGGATTTCTTCATCTTCTCTGACCAGGGCTCAGGTAAACTACTCTCACTTCAGTGTCTTAAGGTTAAACGGCAATTCCATGAATTAATCATCAAACATGAATATGCATCAATTTAAAAAAAATAAACAAGGAGCTAGTTTCCTGCCACATTTTAAAACAAAAATTCTGTGATATTAAAAATCCTTGAGCGTAATGTAAATTCATAACAACCTTGGTTCCCTGTTTGCCTCTCCTGTTTCCAATCCCAACAACAGGAGGCGAGAGCCAGCTGGGCAGAGAGATGTTGCCCAGACACAGCAAAGCAGAGTTGGAGACCCTTCACTTTCTGGAGGACCCCAGAAAGGACCTTTCCTCGCTGGATCCATATCCACCGATCCAGCTGCTCTTTGTGAGATTCAGCACCTCTCTGCCATCGCCGGCAACCAGTTGAGCGGCTCTTCTGCTTTGCAGGCATGGTTCACCACCCCCACAGAAGGCGACTAACAGCTGAGCTGATGGAGAAATTAGCTGTGCTGAAAAACAACTAAAGCTGAAGTGGAAGGACTGCAGTGTTAGGGGGTACACAACGGACTATACTCTTTTTCCGTTGTTGGCATGGGGGGAGGGGGGGTGCTTCTGTTTCTCTTCTGTTTTGTACCGTAGCATACTCTGCTGTAATGGTACTGTCTTTTGCACTCATTCAATTGGTTGCTTGTAAAGTTGGAGATCTCAGAAATGCACTTACTCCACTGCTCTTGTATTTATCACTCTCGAAAAAGGCCTCTGCTAAATGCCCCGTCTTATTGTCTTACTGTGGGAACTCGTGCATCACAGTTGCGTTTTAATTGGCTGTTCACTCAGTCAGCCAATGTTCGCTTTGACTGTAAATACACACTTCCGACGGCCTCACGGTCTCACCATCCCACCGCTGACACCAACGCAGCAAATTCAGGGGGGCAGCCGGGAAGTGGACCCGGGTCTCCTGCACCACGGGCGACTACGTTAACCAGCCAACTAAAGGATCCCACCCGTTAGTCAACCCAAACACTTAATTTGATTAACTGTAAACCACCCAGCATGCACCCCTGAATTCACAGCCTCCCACCTCCAAGACATCCTGACTGGCCACTTCAAATCTATGATGTGGGGAAATGAGCAGAGCTCATCTTTTCAATGTAGGGGGGTTAAGGTCAGACCCACGGTGAGGCTACTAAATGCCCAACATTTGATATCCGTTTGTATAGAATATATTTTGTATTTTCAAATTACTTGTATTTTAACTAAACACATTTTCTTATACCAACATTTTGTCTTTTATTTTGAGACATTTGATGAGCAAGTACTTGTAAATGTGTAACAAGATACTTTTTGGTGTATTTGTGCCCATCTCTGTCTGACTCCCACTCTACAAGTCAGGTCACATCGCATCCACCAGCAGCTGCAGTCCAGATTGCTCTACGCTGTGCAATTTGTGCGACACGGCGTCAAGCTTTTCAGCCAGGTTGTAAAGTCCGGCTCAACCGCCAACTGCCAGACGAGGCTTCCATGCAGCCGCACCCGAAACCACGGCGCTGCCATCATGTGTCAGTTTTAACAATGGCTGCACAAAATACAACCCTATTCAGCAAGCAGGCAACTTCGATTTTCTTTTTTTTTTGGGGGGGGGGGGTTCAAAATTTGGGCTTAGCTGTTCCCCAGTCTCAAACTCCTCGTCTCACCGTCGAAAGTCTTCCGTCTTTGACAAAGTTCCCAGTCTGTCTTCCACCTGTCTCCCTCTGAGCTCGGTAAAGGCTCCCTCGGCCTTCATTCCACCCTCCGACACCTCTTCTTCTTCTTCGTCTTCTCGCATTGATTGCAGCCCTGACGTCCCAGAAATCCCTCCATCTGTTGTGAGTGACAGGGGCAGGAATAATGGCGGGGGAGAAAATCGATGCAGGTACGTTTGACAGTCATCCCTGATACCCTAACCTTTTCTCCCCTCTGCCCGGAGGTCAGAGCAACAGGCCAGAAAGTGCCTGTCATCCCCGGCCGTTCAGAGGAATTTCTGAACTGTTTCAGATCTACCTCTGTTGTGTGAGAAGCCATTCCCCCCATACATTTTTAGATTCAAGCGTCTTTAAAAGAGCTGAAAAAAATCTGCAACCCCCCCCCCTTTTTTTGTTGTTGTTGAACTGTCTGAAGATTTTCAGAATATGAAATATGGATAGGGAAGACAAAAAAGCTGTTTCTTCTAAACCGCAGAACAACCTAAACTGCATCTGTTGTAACAAATGATTTGACGCCCCATGAAATATATATATATATATTTCTAGAAGTGGTGGAAGATCACATCTGAATCGGCCCTCGGTCGCGGCTCATTTCAGATGCGCATCATGATAAACTAGTACTGACAGACGAGCCGTCACGTGCCCTGTAAATACAGGCCCCACAGAGTGACCAGCAGCCGGGGAGTATAACCTTTCATCGCCAGCTGTCCGGAGAGATTAATCCCTCCGTTATCGAATGAATGTATTACCGAGCCCCCGAAATTAATTACTAACGGGCCCCACAGCAAATCGCTGCCATACACGACAGCGAGTGTGATAAGCTTCTTTATCATCCACCTCCACCACCCCTTGCATCAGCCACAAGGATCACCCAGCCGCGCTTACCTCCTTCTTCCATGGCCAGCAAGTCTGAGGTGGAGCTAATACATGGACATATCTGCTGGGTTGCTAAAGCCTTCGGATCACAGTACCCGGATTTGTCCAGAATCATTTACTAGCCAAACATATTTAAATGTACTGTCAGTCATTAGTGCGGGAAGGGAGGGGGGGCTGCAGCTCCTCCCCCCCCCCATAGTAGCAGGTGGCTGTGTAACATCTTAGACCCAACAGTATGCCTAACTTTTCCTGATGTACAAATGCAGAAAAAATATAACATACTATAGCGAATTCAGGGGGCAGCTGGGACGCAAACCCGGGCCTCCTGCACCACGGGCGACTACGGTAACCAGTCGACTAAAGGATCTGATCGACTAAAGGATCGGCTAGCGAGTCTAGTCATATGTGATCGTTACACTACCCCCCCCCCCTGCAGGAAGCGCTTCAGCATATCAGCTCCCTCACGCCTCTGGGCGCACACTCGCTTCCGATGGCCTCACGGTCCCACCATCCCACTTCTGACACCAATGAGGCAAATTCAGGGGGCAGCGGGGAATCCACCACAGCCAGGACGTGAACCCAGGCCGTCCGCACCACTGCGCTAACCAGTCAACTAAAGGGTCCGACCCGTTAGCCAAGCGGCTAGCGAGTCTAGCCATTCGTGATCGTTTCACTACCCCCCCCCCCCCGCGCCCCTGGGTGCACGCGCTTCGGATGGCCTCACAGTCGACTAAACTGCAGTGTTTCTCAACCGGGGGTCCGCGGACCCCTAGTGGTCCGTGGTGTAATTGCAAGGGGTCCGTGAAAATAAAATATCTTTAAAAAAAAGATCCTATGACATTTATAGAAATAGGATTATTTTACTCAAATGTGACTGAGACCTTTATCTACCTAAACTATAAAGGGTAACAGGACTTGTTTCTCTAATTACATCTGTTTCACAAGTGTAATTTATTGTATTTTAATAAGAGATCTCGCTCCCGTTTGCATTGTTAAAAGTTACTGCATAAAAATTCTGTTGTTCCATATATCTGAAAGTTACTGAATACATATTCTGTTTTGTTACATATATCTGAAAGTTACTGAATACATATTCTGTTTTGTTACATATATCTGAAAGTTACTGAATACATATTCTGTTTAGTTACATATATCTGAAAGTTACTGAATACATATTCTGTTTTGTTACATATATCTGAAAGTTACTGAATACATATTCTGTGTTGTTACATATATCTGAAAGTTACTGCATAAGAATTCTGTTTTGTTAACTATATCTAAGTTGCAACCGAAAGCTCTTATTTTTGCCCCAAAGAGTGAATAAATGCTATAATGCAATTTAAAATGCAGTTTCTACTGTTTCTATCAAATTGCAACCCCCCTCCCCCAAGATCAGGTGGAGGGGTCCTCAGGGTAGATCAAAAATACGCAGGGGGTCTAGGACCCCAAAAAGGTTGAGAACCACTGGACTAAAGGGTCTGACCCGTTAGCTTAAGCGGCTAGCGAGGCTAGTCATATGTGATCGTTACAACACCTTTATTGGAAACAGTGGGCGGGGCTGCGTGGAATGTACACGTTTAATAATAAAGTGAGTAACCACTCCATTCCAAATCTGCTACACACGCGCCTTACAACCAAAACAATGACGTCATACTGTAGCGACCGGGGGAGGGGGTCGCTCTGACTGTCGGCGGTTCTGCGCTGGGGGAGCGCAATGGCTGATGGGACTGTTCATGTTAGACTTAAAATTGGGTTTTAATGATGTGGTGTTCATGTTGGGGTTATTCCTGTGTTGTAGTTTTGGGGGTTCGACTCAGACTAAGTAGGAGACCGTTTACGGACTGTAGGACCGTGACTGGATCTGATGTCGCCACTTGGGATGGGGGGGGGGGGGGGCTCATGACGTTGTTGTCAGTTCTGGTCCGTTCTGGCCGGTGTGAATAAAAGAGCACCCCCGGGGTCGTGCGGTGTACGGGGCGCGGGACTTGTGATTAAAACGTGATCTCCGCCTCTCGACTCGGTTCTTCCACACGGACTCCCCGCAATACTTTTCCTTTTAGTTTGGCAGCCCCCCCTCCTCAAAACACCTCCCCGCGCGCCTGCTGTCAGTTGTCTGCCTGCACAACTAATGCTTCATGTCACAACACAAAGTAGTAAATAGTTTAAAACCAGGTCTAAAACCTCCCTGATAGGAGGCTGGAGTAACTGCTGAATGTAATGAACCACCCGGCAGAACAGAACACCAGCAATACAGGTGGCACCTGAGGACCTGACTGAGAACCGCTGGTCTAAAGGCTCATGGTCTATGGCTGACTTTATCAAACCAGAGCCCTGAAGGTGTTTCTACACACAGCTCAGCAGCCGCAGCAGCTGGTGGATGCTGATGCAGACGCTGATGGATGAAGAAGAAAGGCAACACTTTAAATTACAGACCGTTCATCAAACAGAAGTAACCCCGTAATTACGAGTGAAATGGCTGCTACTGAACGATGATGAGTGGTAATAACTGGGTAATACATGAGTGAAATGATGCTACTGAACTATGATGAGTGGTAATAAGTGGGTAATATACGAGTGAAATAGATGCTACTGAACTATGATGAGTGGTAATAACTGGGTAATATACGAGTGAAATAGATGCTACTGAACTATGATGAGTGGTAATAACTGGGTAATATACGAGTGAAATAGATGCTACTGAACTATGATGAGTGGTAATACCTGGGCAATATACGAGTGAAATAGATGCTACTGAACAATGATGAGTGGTAATAACTGGGTAATATACGAGTGAAATAGATGTTACTGAACTATGATGAGTGGTAATAACTGGGTAATATACGAGTGAAACGATGTTACTGAACGATGATGAGTGGTAATAACTGGGTAATATACAAGTGAAACGATGTTACTGAACGATGATGAGTGGTAATAACTGGGTAATATACGAGTGAAATAGATGCTACTGAACGATGATGAGTGGTAATAACTGGGTAATATACGAGTGAAATAGATGCTACTGAACTATGATGAGTGGTAATAACTGGGTAATATACGAGTGAAATAGATGCTACTGAACTATGATGAGTGGTAATAACTGGGTAATATACGAGTGGAATAGATGCTACTGAACTATGATGAGTGGTCATAACTGGGTAATATACGAGTGAAATAGATGCTACTGAAGGATGATGAGTGGTAATAACTGGGTAATATACGAGTGAAATAGATGCTACTGAACGATGATGAGTGGTAATAACTGGGTAATATACGAGTGAAATGATGTTACTGAACGATGATGAGTGGTAATAACTGGGTAATACACGAGTGAAATAAAGACTTTTCTATCTCTCCAGTTTGCTTCATTGTCATTATGAAGAGTTGTTAAAAATAATCTGCATCATACACTGTATGGCATAAATTCACAAATCACGCTGTAGCAAATACAGGTATTTTGAATCCTTCGTGTCACAGGAAGAAATTGGGATTTTGTGTTACAACAGAAGGTGAATATTGAGTAACACAACCGTGGTAAAGATAGCACCACACTCAGTATTCACTTTCTGTTCGTGTTGTCGGTGAATGTTCTCATTCAGCCAGGTCATGGTTCTCGAAAGGAGTTGAATCGAGTGCAGCTGGATTTGGTATATATCGGTGAAGACGTTTCGCCTCTCCTCCAAGGGGCTTCCTCACTTCGTGCCTTTCTGACTACACCAAGCTGGTCTATTCGTGTCTCAACAGCCCTGACATACACAGGATGATGCTCGCCATATAAGAATCACACTACAGACAGGGAAAAGCCTCTCTTTTACTCATACATTCTTTCATTACCACGCGTCAAAGCACGTCTATTTCACTTGTAATGTACTTTCTCCTGTGTAATGAATGGCCCATGAAGTAAAGGGGTCCCACAAAAATAACAGCACACCCACGGTCATACACTGCTTTGGGCTCTGTGAATGATGCTCGTGTCTGTGTGGATTTAAGCAACCTGTGGATTCAAAAAGCACCCCGGTCATCAACAACAGCAGCACAACTCCACACATGGTGACCGCTAACTAATAGACACAACAATAGAGGCTGGGGCACATGAAGGTTGTGTGTAATTACACCTACCTTCTGGCTTAATTAGGTCACTGCCAACTTTAGATATCTAGTTTAAGTGTGTGTGTGTGTGTGTGTGTGTGTGTGTGTGTGTGTGTGTGTGTGTGTGTGTGTGTGTGTGTGTGTGGGTGTGTGTGTGTGATTACCATATCCCCAGAGGAGAAGGGCCCTTTATCTGCGAGCCAAAAGGTGATGATGAATATACAGTAGAAAGTGAGAGAGTGTCTCTCCTCCCGACCACAACATCCTTGTGACGCGGAAGTTATAAAGCGCCACAACCTCAGCGTGTAGGTCGGATCAGCTGGAGTCGATAGAGAGCAGTCAGCGGCGAGGCTTCCCGGGGTGTCAGTGCTGAAAACCAGTAACGGAATACACACGTAAGCGTTACACAACAACAATGTGTGTGTTACATGACCAAGGCGGTCATTCTGACGGTTTTGGATTTTCAAAGTTCAACAACTTTGTGGGGGAAAAAAGAGATACACACCTGCCGCTCCCTGGATGCTCCTCACATCGCATATATTTGCATTATAATCAGTTTTAGATCAATTGCACAAAAACGTATAAGATCTACCTAAAACGACCACGAGTGGTCAAAATGACGGCGCGTAATTTGCGCGTCATCGTGCGCGTCACGTCAGTGTTTATGACGCGTGTGGGTGGCGTCATTTCCTTCGTGAGGTTCGTTGCTCTGTCCTAGAAACACACTAGCGCCCTCCAGTGGAGAGACATTGTCCAAACTTGATTTTTGATTATTGCCAACGTGTCTGGTTACAGACGCACCATGACTACCACCGAGGCGCTGCAGTATTTACAGGCGTTGGACAGCGGCCATTTTGAATTGTTTGAAAATAGTATTAAAGTTAAAATGTTAATTTTGGTGTCAGTTAGTTTCATAACAGATATACTAACATATGCAATGCATTACTATCTCAACTGGGTATTTATCTTGACAGAATATAGAGTTTAAAAACCGTGGCGGTCATTTTGACCGCCCACGGTCGTTTTAGGTAGGAGTGAAGTCCCGGTGGTTCTGGAGGCAACATTTGCGTCGGGTGGGTTGCCTCCGCCGTGTTGAAACCCTTTAACTAGCTCTCCCCATTTACACCGCTGTCACTTACCAAGGAACTGAAATAAAAGCACTCACTCATTTTTCGTTGAACATTTTTGGACTCAGATTTAAAATGCTGTGAAGCAAAAGTTAGCCGTGACGCTGCCTCTGAATCTGCACTGTGCTTACTAATGATTCAGTGTGTTGCTATGGTTATATAGCAAAACGCGGCCTGTCTCTACAGTCGATTGAACTACGCATGCGTTCACCAGCGGTCACTTGGGGTCGAGTATGACTGTCCTCCTTCTAGGTCTTTGCAGGAGGACGCCTGTGCGTGACAGCCACCACGCGGTCCTCGGCAGGGCTGTGGCCAGAGTCCAATGGTAGGGAGACCCAAGACGACTGGGGGACCGCCCTCTGCTGCAGCCTGCATCCATCTTCACTGCCGTTGTGACCTGGGGACATCTTCCACCAGTTCTGCTGTTGAGGTCTTTGTTGGATCGTGCTTCATCTGGAACCTCCCCCCTTGACCTTTCTGCCTCGGGTGACCCTACCAGGAGCCAAGCTCCGGACGGCGTAGCTCTTGGGATCATTGGTACACGACAATCGATCCAGAAGAAGACGTGTGTATGATATGGTTTGAATACACGCCCGCCAGTCTGTTACCAGGATATAAAGCGATTTAGCATCTTTACCTTGCGAGGTCGCCTTACAGCAAGAAGGTCCTGGGTTTGAGCCCTGGGGTAGTCCAACCTTGGGGGTCGTCCTCTGTGTGGAGTTTGCATGTTCTCCCCGTGTCTGCTCCGTTTCCTCCCACAGCCCAAAGACCTGTAGGTCAGGTGACTCGGCCATGGCACACTGGGGCTAGGTGTGGATGTGTGGGCCCTGTGATGGCCTGGCGGCCTGTCCAGGGTGTCTCCCCACCTGCCACCCAATGGCTGCTGGGATAGGCTCCAGCATCCCGCGGCCCGGCTTGGATAATGGATGGATGCACAGCTGGGGAGAAAAAAGGGGGGGGGGGAACAAGACTTTTCATGTTCGCTGAACCTGGTCTTTAAGGGGCCTTTAACACTATATGAAGTATAACCGCTGCACTGGGATGTTCACGATGAGCGTAACGCCACATTTACCACCCTGACGGACATTTCATTTGTAAGTGTCAGCACAGACTAAGACATCAACACCGCGTCGTGCCAGTCCACCGGCACCGTAGCAGAGTTGCTTGTTTGTCAGATAAGACGCCTAATTAGCCGGGTCAGTCCGGTAGCGCAGGCGGAGCACCGTTAACACCTCTGCAGCAGGCTGCAGAGCATGCAGAGCGACGTTTAAGATTTCCCATTATCTGC